>NC_089840.1:20269398-20554398 GCF_035609145.1 Eleutherodactylus coqui | reverse complement strand
TTCCATTACACAGCACTTCACAGTCTTAGGCATTAGTATGCAAACACTCGTACTTCTGATTCTCCTCTCTACAAGTTTGTATCCAAAAGACAGTCTTCCCCTTTTTGTGAATCCGCAGTCTAAGCTATCTGTCGGACATTACCACAGGAGTGAGCCCGGGATGCGGCACGGGTAAGCTCCAAATCTCCTGTCTGCTCACATGGTTTCCTTTCCACATTACATCTTCTCTCGGGTACTGAAGCAGCTCGCTGCTCTGCCCCTCTCCAACAGCTCACTCGCACGTACCTCTTCTCTCGCCCTCTTTCCGACTACCACAGATTCTTATCTCCCCCCCCCCCCCCCCCCCCTAGCACCTGACTCATTCCACACATGTTACACCTACAGCAGGTTAGGAAGGACATATCATATCTTTCTGGTATAGGAGTAGATCAAGGAAAGTAAGGATAACAATGGCGGTGGGCAGACCCCATTGACTATAATAGAGTCCATTCAGTCTCTGTTATAGTGTTCCATTCGGAGCCTCTTGAAAGTAACCAGAGTAGACTGGAATATCATCAGACATTAACCCCTCTGTGACCTGTCTGGGCCAATAGACATAATATTACATAGCTTACAACACTTAACAGTACAAAGAGACAAACACATACACACTACAGGGGGTAGCTATTAAAGTGGCGTGGGGGCCCTAACGCTGGGCCACTACAAAAGCCTATCTCTAAATGCTGTTAAATGCAGCTTAGGGAAGATGCCTGTCCTTGTATAATAAAAACTTTTTTAAAAAATGGAAAATGTTTCTCCATCTGATTTTAATTAAAAAAAAAAAATTGGGCATAAAGTTCCTCCTGGCAACTTACTACAACAAAACAGGACTCAGCTAAATCATGTGACCTTTCCAATGGTCCTGTCAGTGAGATACACAGTACATCTGCAATGTTCTTATATACAGCAGTGTTTAACCACTTAAAATAGCAACTGCCCCAACAACTTGGAAATCAGCAGGTGACAATGCAGTGTAGTGGCCCAGAGTTAGCGGGGCCCCTCCATAATGTTATGTGTTTGTCTTGTGCTAATCGTATTGTCAGTGTCTTCTATGCAGTGCGCATTTGAGATGTGTATTGCACCTTTGCAGCACTGAATGAGTTAATGTCTGGGTTATGTCTGAGAAATGTATCTTGTTGTATGTCATGTGACTTATTTTATATATGTGTTGGTAAGGATGCTATGACAGGCATTCTGAGTGAGTCTTTACTGTTACTTTGTTGGAGTTAAAGGGGTTGTCCCGCGAAAGCAAGTGGGTCTATACACTTCTGTATGGCCATATTAATGCACTTTGTAATGTACATTGTGCATTAATTATGAGCCATACAGAAGTTATTCACTTACCTGTTCCGTTGTTGGCGTCCTCGTCTCCATGGTGCCGTCTAATTTTCAGCGTCTAATCGCCCGATTAGACGCGCTTGCGCAGTCCGGTCTTCTTCTTTTCTGAATGGGGCCGCTCATGCCGGAGAGCGGCTCCTTGTAGCTCCGCCCCGTCACGTGCCGATTCCAGCCAATCAGGAGGCTGGAATCGGCAATGGACCGCACAGAAGACCTGCGGTCCACCGAGGGAGAAGATCCCGGCGGCCATCTTCACAGGGTAAGTAAGAAGTCACCGGAGCGCGGGGATTCAGGTAAGCACTGTCCGGTTTCTTTTTTTAACCCCTGCATCGGGTTTGTCTCGCGCCGAACGGGGGGGCTATTGAAAAAAAAAAAACCCGTTTCGGCGCGGGACAACCCCTTTAAGTAAATGGACATAACCAACCCTTCCCGGTTTTGTTCAGAAGGTTATTCCTGTGTGTGGACTATTTATTACACCTTCAGGATTCACCGCAGAGGACGGAATGGTGGCGTCACGAGTGACGATAGACTTTAGGGTAACTGCTAGTTTCCCTTTTCCTGTAACCTCCCACAGCAGTAACTTGGACGTGTCCCTGGCTACCCTCAGAGGAGAAGATGGTAGAACCACCGTGACAAAATCCTTATCTACCCCACCACCTCCTCGGCTGTGGGCCGGCTCCTCGGATGCAGCAGCAGCAAGAGACCTGCTGACCTTAGCACAGAGTTGACATTAACTTAATGCAGTTGATCGGTAGGGGAGTCACCACTGAGACCCCCACCAATCCTGAGAACCAGGGTCCTGTTTTTCCAGTCCTCCTCACTGCAGCCCCTGCAGTAATGAGGAGACTGGATGTAGAGCTGGTTGTGCAAGCGCATTGCCACTTCAATCATTTTCAATGGGACTGCTGAGATAGCCAAGTGGCAAGCGCTTGGGTCTTTCCATCGGCCCCATTGAAGTTAATGAAGTTCCAACTGCGCATGCTTGGCCAGCCCTTCATTCACCATGACATCACTGCAGGGAGGAAAAGCGGCCATGCAGTGATGAGGAGGGGTGGACATGAGACCTCTGTTCTTGGGATTAGTGGGGGTCTTAGCATGAGATCCCCACCGATCCGCAAGTTTTACCCTAAACTATGAATAGGAGATAACTTGTAATTCTGGTACAACCCCTTTAAGGACACTTTTCAGCAATAATATTTTGGTCAGTGCCTTGCATCTTTAGTAAGTGGAACCTAAGAAGCAAAAAACTACAGTGGAAAGATCTGCACTTCTTGTGTTTCTAGACCCAATGTTAGCTTTTGCTTAGGCCTCATTCACATTAGCACTTACCACCATCATATCTTTCTGGTATAGGAGTACATCAAGGAAAGTAAGGATAACAATGGCGGTGGGCAGACCCCATTGACTATAATAGAGTCCATTCAGTCTCTGTTATAGTGTTCCGTTCGGAGCCTCTTGAATGGGACCCTACACATACAAAATGCTAAGATACTGCCATGTGATAGTGACCTCAGAGGCCTGTCAGGTTACAGATTGTATAGGCGTTACATAAAGATGTGGGTATATTATGGCATAGAGGTTTGGTGGCAAAGCTGTCCCAAATACACGTTTTTTGTCTGCCCCCCTTTTTTATTGGTTTTTATTTAATCCAGAGAGCATATATAAAAGTTTTAAAGAAAAAAGTAAGAATAACATTTAGAAACACTAAAACAGAAGTTGACACTTATTAGACCACCTTTACTAAGAAAGTAGGAAAAATCTTCTGTAGGGAATGCATAGTGTATGGAGAGTAATAACTAACCTGACTGCCAAAGAAGATTTTATGTGGACAATTTAGCCAATCATTCCAAATTGTAAAAAATGGAGAAAGCTTATTAAGGCAAGGTGTGATAACCTATTCAGATAAGCAACTGGCGTTGATATTACATTCTTAGTGAAAAAAAAAATCCTTCCTCTAGAAGAAGTTGTCATTTTGCTGTAAAACCCCGTCCTGCAGTTCCATCTCAGGCAGACCTGTAAATGATGAGAGTTGTGGTGATTAGATGAATGGTCTTGTCATCGGAGGCCATAAAAGTGGTTCCCCCTTGTAAAAGGCTCTCGGAGGCCCCTTGTGTGTAGTGAGCTCTTCTTCCGCTTGTAGAGCTTCTTGACGACTAGACGCCTCTACGACGCAGAGAAGAGATGTCACCCCGTTACCAGAGTCTGAGAGGGGCGCATTATTGGGATGTGAGAAGCTGGATGGTCGTATCCATGAATTGTCCCCCACATTCTGGCCAGACTGTTAGGGGATGTTGAGACCAGTAGATGTGTGAGGGCACACAAGGTGACGAGGCTCAAGACTGCCCTACAGACCACCAGTAGAGAGGAGCGTCTGACCAGACTGTTAGGAGGTGTTGGGACCAGTGGATGTGTGAGGGCACACAAGGTGACCGGGTTCAGGACTCCCCCTACAGACCACCAGTAGAGAGGAGTGTCTGACCAGACTGTTAGGAGGTGTTGGGACCAGTGGATGTGTGAGGGCACACAAGGTGACTGGGCTCAGGACGCCCCCTGCAGACCATTAGTAGAGAGTAGCGTCTGACCAGATTGTTAGGAGGTGTTGGGACCAGTGGATGTGTGAAGGCACACAAGGTGACCGGGCTCAGGATGCCCCCTACAGACCACCAGTAGAGAGCAGTGTCTGACCAGCCTGTTAGGAGGTGTTGGGACCAGTGGATGTGTGAGGGCACACAAGGTGACCGGGTTCAGGATGCCCCCTACAGACCACCAGTAGAGAGGAGCATCTGACCAGACTGTTAGGAGGTGCTGGGACCAGTGGATGCGTGAGGGCACACAAGGTGACTGGGCTCAGGACGCCCCCTGCAGACCATTAGTAGAGAGTAGCGTCTGACCAGATTGTTAGGAGGTGTTGGGACCAGTGGATGTGTGAAGGCACACAAGGTGACCAGGCTCAGGACCTCCCTACAGACTAGCAGTAGAGAGTAGCATCTGACCAGACTGTTAGTAGGTGTTGGGACCAGTGGATGTGTGGGGGCACACAAGGTGACCGGGCTCAGGATGCCTCCAACAGACCACCAGAAGAGAGAAGCGTCTGACCAAACTGCACCAGCAGCTCCAACAGTTTCATTGTCAACAAAACCAGAGACAGGGAGCGCCATCGTTACACTCCTGTGTCTGTCGGAACCATTTGCAGACTCTTGGATAAAAGGTATTTGGTCTCACGGCCCCCATTACATATATGGCCTTTGACACCCACTTTCGCCTTCAATTGCAATGGAGTGGTGAATGATCAAACTGAACTGCTATGAAGCAGTGACAAATCCAGGTTTAGTTTGGGCACTGATGACGGCCAAGTTCATGTCTGGAGACCTCGGGGTGAGCGACTCAATCCTGCCTTTGCTGTGAAGCAGCACACTGCCCCCTGCTGGTGTGATGGTATGGGTGGGGTCATCACATACTACAGTCAGTCCCCCCTAGCAGTGGTACAAGGGACAATGACAGCTCAGCGATATGTTCAGGACATCCTGCAGCCACATGTGTTCCTCTCATGGCTTCTTCCAGCAGGATAATGCTCGGCCGCACACACAAGGGGGTCACAGGACGCCCCCACAAACATTGTCACTCTTCCGTGGCTGCCGGGTTGTCACATTTATCGTTGGACTTTCTTTGCCATTCAAACCTGTAGCAATTCCTTGTTGCGTAGATTCCACTAGATATCAGTTTGGTTTGCAGGAATATTGGCCCCTGCGGACAGGAAGCTTCTTATAGTTGCTGTAAAATAGATGTCGATACTGACATGCTCTGATCAGCTGACAAGAAGGGGTCATCGATTCATGCTGCTTGTACCAAATTCCTACCTTCCCATAAGCATAGGGATCCATCAGGTGATGCTTTTCCACTGCTCAATGATACCATTTTTGCACTCTTTCACTCCCTGGAGGCTCGATGCTGGCTCAATGGCGCTGGACCTGGTGGTCATCTGCTGTTATAGCCCATCCGTGCGGAGGAACACTGGGTTGTGCGCTCAGACATGTTAGCTGGAGCACAAGAGTTGTAATCATTAGAATTTCCTAGACTGTGCAATGCCTGCTCATTAAAATGATTCCTGACATCCTCCTCTGACCCCTTTTGGTGATTAGTTGTTTCCATCCTCAGGATTCCCTTTCGCTGGGCGGTTTTCCTCAATCACACCATTCTCTGTATACTCTTCACACCGTTACAAACCCCCCGCGGTTGGCAGTGGCATCCCTGCTCCTGCTACTCTAGCACCGATGACTCGTTGGAATCACTCAGATCGCAGGATTTTCCCATCTAATGTGGATTCACACTGAAACTGATCCAAGGAAAACTAATCATGTGACTTTATGCTGCGCTCCGGTCACGGGGCTCATTTTCATACAGGGAAGCGCCAATTGTGAAAGGGCCGGGGCTCTAATGGCGCGGCCAGTTAGTATATCCACGCGGCATTTAGTAGACTGCAGTGGGGATAGCAGACGCCAATCTTTTTGTTATATGAGTACTAAACATTTATTTCTGACTGACGCCGCTCTACACCTGTATAGATAAATTCTGCAATCGCTTCCCATAAGTGTCCATCTGGCTCTCCAATTTAATGTAGCAGCATTCATACTGTGCACTTATGGTTTGCAGACAGGCGCTGCTTGCAGAGGTGTATGGAAAGCTTTGATGAAGTTAATTTGTGTCTGAACGGCTGCCAAAATACGAGAACATGACTGCAAACAAGAAAAGTGATGCCCATTTTCATACTTTCAAGGACTTGAAGCTGCAGACCAATTCTGAACATCAAATACAATTACAAATATCCGTTTTTACCCCATACTGTCTAGAATACCGCACCTTAAAGGAGGATTCCCATAGGCACATCTGGGACCCCCACCTACTGGGAGAACTGGGTCTCAAAGTGGCTGGCAGCATTAAAGGAAATGTATCACCGATATTATTGTTGCTACTTAAAACCAGAGAGCGAAACTTTTTTTTTCCATCTTTGTTTTGTGATGTTATTGCCTTGTGTTCTGACTGCAGATTCTTTAATCTCTCGTCTGTACATGACTATGGGTCATGCATCATGGCTGAGCTACAGTTAACCGCATTTAGAGATATGCTTTATAGCAGTCTCATGGGGCGTAGAGAAAATGAAGGAGAAGAGATCTACTGACTTCTATGGAAGAGTGTTATGAGCATATTTTATGACCTGTGCAGGGAGGGGGAGGAGGTGAGCTGTGAAATCCCCTATTATGAATTTTGAATCCTGTGTTATCTATATATAGATGTCACCTCTCAGTGTAATCCTGCCTGTGATGATAATGAGATGATTGTTGAGTAGTTTTCTCTACAGAACATAAAGTGTCAGACTATTATTAGGCTTAGTGGTCAGTGTGGGAACTGCAGGATTCTTTTAAAATATAGATTGTGACAACAAAAATGTAATAGAAAAATCACAAAAAAATATGTTCAACATAAAAACCCTAATTTGTATAGGAGTCATTTTGGATGACACATTCCCTTTAAAGTTTATGGCAATTATGAAAAGAGCTGAACAAGCAGCACCCCCCCCCCCCCCCCCCCCCCTCCTGCTGGACATTTGTACCACAGATGATGGTGCCTAAAATTACATTGACGTTTAAGTTCATATTTAGAATCTAATTAATTGCTTTTGTACTATAAAATTCCTTCTTCCTCTTCTTCCTTATCTTCCTTCTTCCTCTTTTTCCCACTAACTCTTTTTCCTCCTTCTTCCTATTTTCTTTTTCCTTCTTCCTATTTTTCCTCTGTCCTTTTCTTCATTCTTCCTCCTTCCTTTTCTTCCTCTCCTTTTTCCTTCCTCATCTGCACTCTACCTTTTTTCTTCCTTCCTTCTTCTTTCCTATTCTTCCTCCTCCCTCTTCTTCCTTCTGCCTCATCATCCTTCTTCCTCTTTTTTCCCTTTCCCCTTCTTTCTTTTCTTCCTCAGCTTTCTCCTTCCTCGCCATCCTTTTTTCTTTTCCCTTTTTTGTTATTTTCATCCTCCCTCATCTTCCTCCTTCTTTTCTCCTCTCTTGCTTATTGGTTTCTCTTCTCTTATTTTTTCTTCTCCTTCTTCATCTTCCCTTGTCCTCTTCTTTCTTGTTTCTTTTCATCCTCCTTCCTACTAACATATTGTTCTTCTTCCTCTTCTTCCTCCTTTCTCATTTTTCACCTTCCTCTATTTCCTCATTGTCCTCTTCTGCCTCCTTTCACTTCATCCTCCTTTCTACTAACATATTGTTCTTCTTCCTTTCTCATTTTTCACCTTCCCCTATTTCCTCCTTTTCCTCTTCTTCCTCCATGGTCATCCTCATTGTCTATCTTCTTATTTTTCTTCCTCCCTCTTTTTCCTCCCTCCTTTTTTCTTTCTTCTCCTTCCTTGTATTTCTCCTTCTTCTTTCCTCCTTTTTCTCCTTCCTCATCATCCTTCTTCCTCTTTTTCCTCCTTCCCTTTCTTCCTCCTTTCTCTTTTCTCTTCTTTCTTTTCTTCCTTCTTCCTCTTCTTTCTCCTACCTTTTTTGCCTCCTACCTCTTTTTCCTATTTTTCCTTCTTCCTCTTCTCCCTCCATCCTTTTCTTTCTCTTTCATCTTCTTCCTTTTTCCTCTGTATTATAGTTTGGATAAAAGAAAAGTCAATGAACAAAAGTGCAGTTAGGGCTTGTTCACATGGGCATATAATGGGGCCGTGCGCTGCCTGTGTGTTCCATGGACAGCACACAGCCCCATTATATCCTATGAGGTTATACACATGAACGATTTTTCACACAGATCAATGATTCTCATTGGACAAGAATAGGACATGCAATGTGCAGTGTACATGCAGATCAGAGAGAACATGGACTGGTGCCCATCTGCTGTCCGATGCATGTTGCGTCCAAGTTTCTCTGGTGCAACACACATACACTTGTTTGAATAAGCCCTTTAGGTTAACTGGACTTTTACCCTAGTGTGTAACTAAAAGAGGCAAAATTGTGATCTCCACCGGGGCAGGGACCATTGTATGTCAAAGTAATCTGTAAAGTATCCCAAATATTGGAGAAAATAGGGTTTGGACCTAATTTTATTAAACGGGTGCAGCTTTTATATAAGGCTCCGCAGGCTGGAATCTGGGCTAATAATGCAACTTCACAAATGCAACATATGCAGGAGTGGGAGGGATAGCGAGGAGACTGGGGCGGACATGAGAGTTTGGCTAGTACAGCATATACTGGGAAGGCCACCATTATTAGACGCCCGTAGATTCAAGCGTTGCCAGACAAGATCTCCTACAATGCTACTGATCCATAAAGTATGGTGGAAAATGCGGGTACTCTGAGATTACGGGCTGTACAAATTATATGCCAATCTGGGATAATCCATGCATGGGGGAATTGTTTCTGCTAGAGGGTTTGGAGTTGTGTTAGTGTAAAGATATACAATATATTTAATGAATGGGGAACGGTGCACTCCTTTCCGAAATGTCAGGAGGGATTTGCATTGCCTAAAGTTACCTTTTATCATCATCTACAATTGTGCCATGCTCTGCAGAGTCCGGCACGGCACACTCATTTACAAATGTCATCATTGGAGGCGGCGCACAGTAAACTGATATCAGTGTTCTACCAAATTATACTCCCTAAAATCCTAGAGGACCCTTTATGAGGGTTAGAAGATAAATGTGTGGCAGATGTTGGCCACGTCTCAGAGGAACAGAGGTCAGATGCGTTGGAAGCAGCGCCGGGCTCCTCTTCGTATGATGCAGCGACGCTCACAACTGTTATTATTGGATAGAGCCTATAGAACCCCTTATTTGTTGGCTTACAAGGGGAGCAGATGTGTCATAGATGTCAGGAGCCCACCGCGGAGCTTATTCATATGTTTCGGGCCTAACGTCATTATGGCGGGGTGTATAGGACCTCGTCAAAGATGTCTATGGGTTACGGGTCGCTAGTGTTCCTTTATCAGGCGTATTGGGGTATATAGACAAGATAAGTAAGGGGGTCAACAGTACTGGACTAAAGCTTCTTACGGACCTTTCACAGAGGATAGAGTGTGTCCGCATGGACATTTCTGCATCACAATGTTATCCCTACGGGGCTTGGATTCCGCACGTCTATGTAATTCTGCAACAAAGGCCGAATGCTCACGGACGGATCATCGCTGCGGAATTCATGGCCAGACGCTCGCCATGAATTCCGCAGCAATGCCCATCCATAGACATGCAATGGTAAAAGATTCTCCCATGCCCACGAGCGGAAATCAACTGCAATGCTCTAATTTGTGCGTAAAATCGCACAAGCGGCTTCCACTGCAGTCAATGGAAGCCGTCTGTGAGCAGAGCGGAAGTATCGCGGAAAATCACGTCACAGCCCAGCGCCGCCGCGTCATGCACTGCACATGCGCTCTGGCTCTCTGGCCAAGACGCTTTCAGCGGATCCTGAGAGGTGAGTATAGGTTTTCTGGGGGGCGCCAGGTCTGATTCCGCTGCGAGATTTCACAATCCGTGAATCCGACCCAGCCGTGGGCATGAGGTCTGAAGTCCGTAGAAAGAAAAACACAAGAAACTCTGCAAGACTTCCACAAAACGCATTCAACGCAGTTAAAAATGCACTAAAAACGCACTAAGGTCGGACGCACACAGGCATATTTGTGCGCGTATTTGCGCTGCCCATTGTTGCACATGTAATATGCCACGATTAGAGCGCCGTCTTCTTTTCCCCGCATTTTGCGCAGTGTCACACCCTTACTCTTGCGTATTTGTGCACCTTTCATAGACTTCTATTGGACTTTTGCTGCACAAAGCACAGAAGGAAAGAGTAGGTCCTTCTTTTTTACCGTGTGTGCGAAATGCGTACGCAAAACGCGCTCCTGAGAACTAACCTATTGAAATCAGTGGGTTGCTTTCTCCGTGTTCTAATATTGTTCAGCTTCCTTGACGTTCATTCTTATTATGCCGACATCACATTGGTTGGTTTCTTCATAGAACGCTATTTTGGCTCAAGGTGTCATAGAAATAGTATTGTGCGATGTGCGCTGGCTGTATGGGGGTGGGGGGTTGGGGTTTGTTTTCTCGTATTGTATTGTGTTTTATTGTAAAAAAAAATCAATAAAACTTGTTTGATTAAACCAAAAAGTATCATGGAATAAGTTATGCTGAACAAACAAAAGTAAATAATGAAATGAAGTGAAAAAAAACTTCATACAAATCCAATCTCTGAACTGTTTGAAATTCTGCTGTAGTACCGCTGAACGTCCACAGTGTGGCAGTGTTTGATGCAGTAGAGTAGGCGCTCCTCGTGTTAGCGGAGGCTGTCCCTGTTATCAGCCGGCTCACTTCTGTCTAAACTCACATCAAAACAAAAAGTATAAGTTATGGATAAAAATGACTAAAAAGTGATAGATGGTTGGAAGCGGCCGGCCCAATGAGACTGCAGCGCAACCGCGACCAGCATTAGCAGCACCTTGTGTATGGGGGGGACTATAGTGGGCGCAGCTTGGAGTCTACGGCCCCCTTCATACCAACATATGCGTGTTTACAGAATGAACAACGCTTTTTTCCGCACGGATCGCGTATTTTGCTGTTTTTTGCGCACGTGAATCATGTTTATTTGTGTAAAAAGAAGGAAAAAAGAAAAAACGTCAGAAAAAAAGGATCCGCGCTCACAAGTGGAGTGAATTAAGGATAGATTCACATGTCAATAATGGTGAGATATAACACTTACTTGAAAGGAGGGGGGTATGATACACAAATGCCCCCTCCTCAGAGTGTCCACCACACGATATAGAGCTATGCTCCAAATTGCATAGTAATGATCCAAGTGTTGAAACCAAACGTAAACTTTTAATAAGGCAACGCGTTTCGGTGCGAGGTAAAGCACCTTTCTCAAGCCATACATATGAAACAAAATGTTTCATATGTATGGCTTGAGAAAGGTGCTTTACCTCGCACCGAAACGCGTTGCCTTATTAAAAGTTTACGTTTGGTTTCAACACTTGGATCATTACTATGCAATTTGGAGCATAGCTCTATATCGTGTGGTGGACACTCTGAGGAGGGGGCATTTGTGTATCATACCCCCCTCCTTTCAAGTAAGTGTTATATCTCACCATTATTGACATGTGAATCTATCCTTAATTCACTCCACTTGTGAGCGCGGATCCTTTTTTTCTGACGTTTTTTCTTTTTTCCTTCTTTTTTCATTATATCTGGGGGAGTTCTGATCTCAGACCCCCCAGCCTGTATCTGCAGCTCTCCTTTTGATCTAAAGGATTGGAGTACTGAAGGAAAGATGCACTGTGACCGCATCCACACAGCCTAATTAGTGTGGATTGGACCTACCTGTGGCGCTCTCTACCTTTGTTTTCTAATGTTTATTTGTGTGTCGCAAAACAATCAGCACCAATTACAATGAGTTCCAGATGCTTTCTGTTACCTGATTAATTGCGCAGTATTTTACGCATTGCCTAGCATATTGCACGCGCTTTTGCGCATCCCTATTGACTTCTAAAGGGACTTCTGGTGCGCAAATGCGCAGGAAAATAGAGCATGCTGGTTGTTTTTGGCGTGACTGTAATGCGCAGGGAACACACACGCATGCGAATGAACCATTAAAAACAATAGGTTCTATTGTCGGCATATTGTGCGCGCAAATACGCTTGTGCGAAGGGGGCCTCGGGGAACCTGTGAGCTCTGCCCATATGAGGAGACCAGCACCATGAATGAAGCACAATGGTGCGGCCGGTCTTTTCCCGCACGTAGAAATTGGGAGCGAGAAACTGGCTCATGAGAACGGAACCCTTGAAATCAATATCTTCACTTCATGCAGTCTTGCGGGCGCAAAATCCTCGGCAAACGCGTTAGTCTGTTCAAGCCCTAAGGCCGGCCTCACGCACGCGTTCGCAAAACGTGTTTTCAAAGCTGCATCATTTTACAGCGATTTTGCACTGCATTTTCGAAAGCGTGTTACAGAGCTTGACAGCGTTTTTAAACGCACCCCGTCATTGTGATGGGTGATGAGATCCGCTAAAAAGCACAAAAAGGCACGAAAATAGAGCAGACTGCGCTCTAAAAATCGCGAAGTTGTACATTTTTCACACTTCTTCGCGGCACAATTTTCGCAAATATCCACCATTTGCTTTTTTTCACTGTATACTAACAGAACGTACTGAGATGACTCAGATGACTCCTCCCACTAAGGCCAGGCTCACACGACCGTATTTACGCTGGTTTTTAGCCGCCAGGCAAATAAAAAATTACGCCAAAATCACGACCATCTGAAGCATTGGATTCCAGTGTATTCATTCAGATGACTGATTTTTGGCCAGGTCAAAAAAAAAATCGCACCTTGAAAAATAGCACATAAATGGCCGTTTTCAGTCGCCGATTTTATACGCCACGTCAAAAGATAAGTCTTGCCCTGTCTTTTGCCAAAATACGCAGCAAGACCCCATAGACTTTTATGGAGCGGCGGGGAAAAGAGTGGGGGGGGGAGGGGTAAGCTGCGTACAGTCATTCTGAGCGTTGTACAGCGATTGATTGTTTTCCGCAGTTCTGCGTATTTTTTGGTGATACGCAGCAGCGGCTCATGTGAACCGCAGAAACTACACGGCTATAGTGGCAGCCGATCGAGGGCATCCTTAATTCATGCGATTTTACGGCACGTACGAGTGGACGTAAAAATGCATATGGTCGTGTGAAAGAGGCCTACGGCTGGGCTCACACAGGAGGATCTGAATTGTGGATTCCGAGATCGGAGTCCATGCGGATGATACGCGGTCATTGAAAGCCAGGAAGTTTGGCCATTTTGCTCAGACGTGCGGTCAGGATTGCGAATTGCGTAAGCGGAAGAAAAACGGTTGTTGTACCAATTCGAAGCTGTAGACGTATTCTACGGCAAAGCCTATCCATCCTTATAAAGTGGGTGGAGCTCGACCGGTTGTTCAGTATTGAACTAGTCACTCAACAGCTCCGCTCATAGACTGGAGGTGATGTGCATCACGCCTCGCTGCTCATATATAGTTGAGGTGTTTCCAATGTCTCCAGGTATGAATGGCGCGCTGTCAGACATGCTGGACAGTCCAAGAAAACAAAGATAAACAAATTGGGCTACTGGGTAACGGATGGCGTGAGCTTCATTTTTGATCGGCGTTGGACAATTACCGCAGTGCCCCAACGCAGTAGTTCGAAGTACTACAAATATTTACATAGCGGTATATCATACTGTTACCCAGTAGCCTAATTTGTATATATCTTTCTGGACTTTCCAGCATGTTCCAGAGCATACACTATTTGTAGCTACTGTGTTTTGTGTTTCCTGAAAAATAGGACCTACCCCAATAATAAGCCCTGTCCTGATTTTTTGTGGGGAATGGAGGGTGGTGGCTTCACCCCAAAATAAGCCCTAGCTACACTACATGAAAAAAGCAAAAAACAATACTCACCTAGCAGGTGCCGTCCGGGTCCCTCTTGCTGCTCTTCGGCAATGATGTCATTCAATAAATGGCTGTGATTGGTTCATTGAGCACTGCCTCCGATTGGCTGAGGCAATGTTCCTCAACCAATCACAGCAATCTCTTGCTGGAGGCGGGGTATTCAAGCCCCGCTACCAGGAAGAGAATGTTCTCTCAGCACTGAGGACTACACGGAAGACTCCTGGAACGACGGAGACCAGTGAGAATGACCCAAACGGTGCCTGCTAGGTGAGTATGAAGACACTGTGTGCCTCTTTTGGTGCAAAAATTATTATGAGACAGTGTCTAATTTTCGGGGGAAACACAGCATGTGGCAATGGAGCGCAACTCGTCCTTGCGTCAGGTGAAGAAAGCAGATTTCAATCAATGCCGCCCAACAAAACCTCCCTTTACCCACAGAGCAGTGGCCAAGCTTCTTTACAAATTCCGAAAAACAGGTTCAGTGGCGCCACTCTGTGGGCTCTTGCTGAATGTGACCAGGACAACGATTTTTGGTTGTCCAGATTTTGGTTTATGAGCGACAGAGCCTGTGTCTCTAAATGTGGAAAGACATTTGGCCGCTGCACTGTGGGTCATTGGAGGTCTGGTTGGGCGGCGATGACACACGTGCTTCGTTCACCTGACATAAGGACAATCACAATACGTTCTGCTTCAGATAACCCCATCATTTATATCGCCTGTAATGAAGAAAAATCACTATACTAACATGAGAACGTGGTGTGAGCAGCTTCTATGTGTGGTGGCTGCAAGAAGGGTTTGTGTCTTGTGGTTTTGTTTGGTTATGTCGCTGGACTCCTGGTTAGTGTAGGGACTAGCGGTATTGCCGGGAGCCTTGAAATGGCCCACTAGCTTCCATATTTTGGCCAAAATGTCAACTAATACCTGGCATTTATAGCCTTAAGATCTGCTTCTAGTGTTTGCGTATTGGCTGCTGTATGGTGTGATTATGGCTCTGTGTGTCTTCTTACTTTGTCCAGTTGTCTCTGTCGGTGCTGGCATGTGTATGTGTCCTAGCCTGGGTGCATGGTTCCTAGGGGTAGCAAGCAACCAGATCCGAAAAACCACTGGGCCGCCCCCAATTAGGGCGATGTCCCTGCTCAGGTAGGTCCTTGGTCATCTACCTTTGGAGAAGATAGGAAGAGGTGTTAATCAGTGGTCGTTTCATTGGGTGTTCCCTATCTGAGTAACGTTTGTTTAATCCCAGTGCTCTCTAGCCCACACGAGTATAACATCCACTATACCTCTAAATAAAGCAGTCACCAAGTAGCAGTCAGGTACAGCTCTACATAATGGGGCCAGGTTCAGGTGAGCATATTACGGATTCCTTCTTGCACCTGTAATACAGACAGGTGTCCTGGCCCAACCACGGGTCTACTGACCCAAACTCACAGCATCATAGTCAAAAATGCACCCATAATAAGCTCATCTGAAACTGGCCTGATAGTGACTACAGTACAGTTATCACAGGAGATGTCATCTCTGACTGGTGAAATCCATTTTCATTTCTCTTCTCTATCTAGGCCCAGACCATCATAGCGACTTCTTCCGGCCATAAATTATTTCTGCACATTCACTGAATTCTGCAGCTACCCCCATTTCCCTCTTAGTATTGCTGCCCCCCTATGTATTGTAGAACCTCTCTCAGCACCCTTACAAGCTTGTCGAAATTCAACTCACTCAACATAGATGCTCCAGATGTCGCCAACGCATGCTGTGAAGGGGTCAGCTAACTCCATCCCCAAATCCTGTGCTCTGTACATACCCAACTGACCCAACTGCATGCCTGTATAGCCCCACTGACGGTAATGGGCCAGCGTGCTGCCGGTGTGCAGTTCATTGCAAATACGGATTTGGAAATCACTTGTGTAATTAAGTCTTTAATAAAATCAATTTAGCAATTAGAAGCAAACAGAAGAAAGCGAAAGGAAAAGAAAAAATATCCGATAATCCCGCAGTTTACTTTATTCTTGGTGAAAGATGAGCGTGACGATGACGAGACAAGATCTGGAAACAAGAGCCGAGCTTACTCCTGGAGTTTACACGAGCAGCGGGATTAATGACGGGATTCTCTGAAAGCACTGGCTGGTCACTACTAACGTGAGAGGTGGATGGGGCCGCTTCCAAGAAAGATTAATGCAAGCTAAAGACGGAAACACGTAATAAATACATGGAGCAGATGGACCGCTCAATGAGATAAATATGTTCCACTGCTCTTCAGAGATCCCTCAAGATCTCAACTCTATGGGGACTCTGCAACTTACAACGGTAACAGTCAACAGACCCTAAAAATATAGAGTATTGTTAGACTGTAGAATTATAATGCAAGATGGCGATTTTACGGAATAGTACGGCAGTGAGCAGGCGGAGGTGAGAGGGCGCAGAAAACCAAAAACGTCTGTACACATACTGTATATACGGGGTGTCTCAAAAGTGTGGAAGCAGCCATATAGAATGAAGATTGGTTGGCAGACTGTGATCCAATTTTGCATTAAAGCTGCAGGGAAAATCCAGTTAGGCCATGACACCAACATGACGGCCATTTTGAATGCCGACATCTTGAATCCAAGTCCAATGGGAAGGTAGGTGTGTGATATATTAAACTGGCAGAGAATGTCACCAGAAAAACAAGGGTGGGCTTCATTTTAACATAACTTTATTCGTTCTCACACAGATAGAGAAATGAGAATAGAGAAAGCTGAACAGACCCACACCGGGGAAGGAAGACAGCTGTAATGTGTACTGATCTGGAGTGATTGGCTGCTAAACTTCCTCCTGCTTGTCTCCTCCTCTCCCCTCCCCTCTGGCTGTTTGCAATGGGAGAGGGCTGGATGGGGGCGTGGCTTAGCTCCACCCCTCCCATTACTGGCTGCGAATAAAGAGGGGGCGGAAGTGCAGCTCCACCCCCCTCCCATTGCGCACAGTCGGACGGGAGGAGAGAGGAGGTGAGCTAGCGAGGGTGAGGGAGGGGAGGCCCAACGGCATTGCAGGCTCAGCATGTATGTGCCGGGGCCCATGCCCGTGCTGTCTGAATGGGCACACAAACATTAGATTTGTGCGTCTGTTCACGCATTTTTCCGTGCCAGCGGGCGCATGTAAAAATTCCTACGGCCGTGTGAAAGAGCCCTAAGACAGACGCGACAGTGGAGCCGCTGTATATAAGCCCAGCATGTTATAAAAGTTGCCTTATAGGATATAATATGGGGCAGGGGCCAGGGACAGCCCAGTTCTGAGTTTTACTATGAAGCCCCAGAAGTTTTATGCATATAGTAGGTCATGGGTAGTAACTGTTACAAAAGAGCCCTAATGTGTGGGGTGCCTGTAGCTGGTGCCTCATTATGGGGCCATTGTCAGTGGGGGCACAGTAGAGGAGGCATGGGCAGCTAGCACCTTAGTACAAGGGGTGGTAGAGCATGGCACTATAATATAGGAATGGCAACAACCAGCGGGCAGTTTATTCATACATTTACCAGGGAAAACAATGGAGGTAAAAATCACACATTGTTTAAGCCACATCCCCAAACCCCACCCTCTTCAAACTTGGTGGGATAAATGTGATAACCCTAGGGCCACATGGAGCGCACTATTACTACTACTGGGGGCCACATGGAGGGCACTATTACTACTACTGGGGGCCACATGGAGGGCACTATTACTACTACTGGGGGCCACATGGAGAGCACTATTACTACTACTGGGGGCCACATGGAGTGCACTATTACTACTACGGGGGGCCACATGGAGAGCACTATTACTACTACTGGGGGCCACATGGAGAGCACTATTACTACTACTGGGGGCCACATGGAGTGCACTATTACTACTACGGGGGGCCACATGGAGAGCACTATTACTACTACTGAGGGCCACATGGAGAGCACTATTACTACTACTGGGGGCCACATGGAGCGCACTATTACTACTACTGAGGGCCACATGGAGAGCACTATTACAACTTCTTGGGGCCACATGGAGCGCACTATTACTACTACTGTGGGCCACATGGAGCGCACTATTACTACTGCTTGGGGCCACATGGAGCGCACTATTACTACTACTGGGGGCCACATGGAGAGCACTATTACTACTACTGGGGGCCACATGGAGAGCACTGTTACTACTACTTGGGGCCACATGGAGAGCACTATTACTACTACTGAGGGCCACATGGAGAGCACTATTACAACTGCTTGGGGCCACATGGAGCGCACTATTACTACTACTGTGGGCCACATGGAGCGCACTATTACTACTACTGAGGGCCACATGGAGTGCACTATTACTACTGCTTGGGGCCACGTGGAGCGCACTATTACTACTACTGGGGGCCACATGGAGAGCACTATTACTACTACTGGGGGCCACATGGAGAGCACTGTTACTACTACTTGGGGCCACATGGAGCGCACTATTACTACTACTGAGGGCCACATGGAGAGCACTATTACTACTGCTTGGGGCCACATGGAGAGCACTATTACTACTACGGGGGGGCCACATGGAGCTCACCATTACTACTACTTGGGGCCACATGGAGAGTACTATTACTACTACTGGGGGCTACATGGAGTGCACTATTACTACTACTGGGGGCCACATGGAGGACACTATTACTACTACTTGGGGCTACATGGAGTGCACTATTACTACTACTGGGGGCCACATGGAGGGCACTATTACTACTACTTGGGGCCACGTGGAGCGCACTATTACTACTACTGGGGGCCACATGGAGAGCACTATTACTATTACATGGGGCCACATGGAGAGCACTATTACTACTACTTGGGGGCACATGGAGAGCACTATTACTACTAGTGAGGGCTACATGGAGAGCACTATTACTACTACTTTTGGCCACATAGAGAGCACTATTACTACTACTAGGGGCCACATGGAGCGCACTATTACTACTACTGGGGGCCACATGGAGGGCACTATTACTACTACTTGGGGCCACATGGAGAGCACTATTACTACTACTGAGGGCCACATGGAGAGCACTATTACTACTGCTTGGGGCCACATGGAGAGCACTATTACTACTACGGGGGGCCACATGGAGCTCACCATTACTACTACTTGGGGCCACATGGAGAGTACTATTACTACTACTGGGGGCTACATGGAGTGCACTATTACTACTACTGGGGGCCACATGGAGGACACTATTACTACTACTTGGGGCTACATGGAGTGCACTATTACTACTACTGGGGGCCACATGGAGGGCACTATTACTACTACTTGGGGCCACATGGAGCGCACTATTACTACTACTGGGGGCCACATGGAGAGCACTATTACTATTACTTGGGGCCACATGGAGAGCACTATTACTACTACTGGGGGCCACATGGAGAGCACTATTACTACTACTGGGGGCCACATGGAGAGCACTATTACTACTACTTTTGACCACATAGAGAGCACTATTACTACTACTAGGGGCCACAAGGAGCGCACTATTACTACTACTGGGGGCCACATGGAGAGCACTATTACTACTACTGGGGGCCACAAGTGGAACACTATTACTGTAGGCACCGCAAAAGGGAAGTGGGGGGAACTGAGTCTTTGCTCTGGGTGCAAGGAAACCTCTGTTTTGGGCAGACCTTGGGTCATCTAATGCTTGTAGATAGACCCCACAACAAATGCTGCAGTTCTAAAGGCCAGAGGAGGTCCAACACGTCACTAGATGGGGAATGCTAAAAGATGAATGTTCACTTTAAATTCAGCTTATTCCAGCAATCTTCTCATAGAGCCTTGATGGTACCAACGGCAGGAAATCCTGCGGCCTGCATCCATGCCGTTGTATAAATAATACAGCGCACTCGCAGTCCTACATCGCTGGCGAAGATTAAAGCAGATTTCCCATTTTTACTCACTAATTAACTCCGGTTTCAATCACTGGATCTTTTTTGCATCAAACAATTTCCTCAAATATTTAACTTGGGCTTAAGCTAACAGGATTTGATCCGATAATTAGATTTTTGCGCCTGTTCCTTTATTACGGCCCGGACTTTACTTTTATCAGTTAATATATAATGTACCTCCACTGTAAATTATAAAGATAATTGAAGCTACTGATGAAGCTGCACAACAGCGGCTTTACACTGCCGGCAGGAAGCTAAGGTGACTTTCAAAGAGCAATCCCAGCCGTATAGGAAAAGTCTCATGTCTACGGTTGGCCGGGGTCATCTGTTTGAGAAGTCCCCATATTTACATAACTCATTAGGGTCTTTAGTGTTAAAGAAGTTATAAACTACTGACGGTCTATCCTCAGGATATGTCATCAATCGTAGGTCAGTGGGGTCTGCCTCCCGATAACTGTCTGATCAATTCTATGCGCTCATGCGCTGAACTGATTTCTGCAGGAAGCAGACAGCTCCATTCTCCGTGCAGGGGCGAGGTGTGCTATTACATGCAAAGTTCCTATATGTTTTCCTGTAATACCAAGATTGGCCACTGCGGTCAGAACAGAGCTGTCTGCTTCCAGCAAAAATCAACTTTGTGCATGAGAGCACCTGCCCAGAGAACAGCTGGTCAGAGGGGTAGTGGATGGGGAATCCTGATGATTTACTACTGGTGGGCTATCTTAAGATGTTTAGTATGGATTTTGATGCAGATTTTAATGCGGATTTTGGTGTGCAACTCACTCTCTCATTTAGAAGAGGTGGATTCCGCCACATATCCGGTGCTTGATTTAAATTACGCGCCATATGTAAATTTATGCACATATACTGTGCGGATTTTTTCAACATTTTGAAAATCTCCTCCACTTTGTTGCACCTGTAAATGCTGCGTATTTTCCTTGTGGAGGGTTGTACAGAAAATCCGTGGCAAATCCACCCCGTGTGAACATGTCCACAGCATGCAGAGGTACACGCACGCATCCACACAGCTTAGACCGTTAGAAGACCAAAGATCTGCCTAATGGTCCAAGGCTAATTGTTGGAAATTCTCAGGTTTGCTCACTTGTTAAAGGGAATGTGTCATCAAAAAATGACATGTTATAGAAATCAAGTCTTAGTGTTTAACATTTTGTAACTTTTTTGGTGTTTTTTTCCTACTTTTCGATCTTATGATCTATATTTTAAAAAAAAGAATCCTGAAACCCTGCAGTTCTCACACTGACCACTAGGCCTCATAACAGTATGACACTTCCTGTTCTGTAGAGAAAACTTCTCAGCTGTCATCTCTTCATCACAGGCAGGATTACACTGAGAGGTGACACCTATATATAGATAATACAGGATCCAGCATTTACAATAGGTGATGTCACAGCTCACCTCCTCCCTGCTCACAGAGCATACCCACAATACTCTGCCATAGATATCAATGGGCCCCCTCCTGTCTATTGTGTCTGTGCCCCATGAGGCTGCTGTAAAGCATATCTCTAACTTCTATTAACTGCAGCTGGAGCAGGATGCCGCCCCCACAGTCATGGACAGAGAATAAAAAAATCTACATTCAGAAAATAAAAACATAGAATAAAAAAATAGAAAATGTTTCACTTTCTGGCTTTATTTAATGCAACTTATATAGGTGATACATTTCCTTTAAGTTACTGCCAATGTATACCGATGTATATTCCGGAATTGCTATAAGAGTTATTCCCTGCCCTGTAAGTGTAGACTCAAGTATGGACTCATCAAAAATTAAAGGGGTATTCCGGTCTTTTTTACTTATCCCTCGGATAGGTAGTTGATGGATGGCGGTCTACCACTCAGAACCCCCATTCATCAGCTGATCATCCGTCCCGCTGCACATACCAGTGGGCCAGCCATTGTCATCAATGGTCAGAGGAAGCAGGGGGAGTGCCGGCTTCACTCCCTGCTTAGGACAGGATGTGACATCTTGACCATTAGAGGAGCAGGACGCAACGCGGTGTGAAGCCTGCGCTTCCCCTACTTCCTCTGACCATTGTCCGGCCAATGCAGAGTGCAGCGGACCAGGCAATCAGCTGATGGACAGGGCGTCCCGAGTGGCGGACCCCATCCGTCAACTATCGATGACTTTTCCAGGGGATAGGCCATCAGTTAAAAAAGACCGGACTACCCCTTTAAGTTGTGCTTTACATTGAGATACGCTAGCAGGTTGATGTTGTTGCACTTCCATTCCAGCGCCCACATGGTTATTATATAGCAGCTTGCTTAGTACTTCCTACCTTTTTCTTGTAGGCAGTGATGATAGTTTTTAATTCTCAGTATACTGTGCTTTAAGTAGCTTACGACTTGCAAGGTGACCTCCCAATGTGCTTCACACATTATGGTAGATGTGTTTCATCTATTTAAATCTGATGGAAATCTGCACTGTTTCCCATGGCTCGGATCCCACTCTAAGCTTTTACACTGTCCTTGACTATAAATAGGACATATAGTCAGAAACACTCAGATAACTCTTAATCGCTCACTTTTTATATGGGAATGGTCAATTTGGACAGAGCTCAAGCCTGGAAGGTGAAGGGTTGATAGCAAAGGGTACAGACGGCTTTTATGACATTAAAACAAAGTAAAGAGCATTGATTCCCTATTTTGTCTCGGCAAGTAAGTAGTATTGATTCTTTGCCGGGGGATAAGATTTACTAGAAGGGGACATAGGTGCAAATTCCTATGTGTCCAGACAAATGACTCTCCGTACGGAAACCTGTAGTATCCACAACCGAGGCCAATCTGCAGACACAATCTCCAACGTTAATTAGAAGACACAATCTAAGGTTCATTTGTTACTTTATGTTAAAAGTAGGCAACTTGTAGCTTTAGTAGAGTCATATTGTAGATGAGAAAATTGGTAGTACGCAGAGGTGAAGAAGCCTAATATTTAAGACTTCAATGGGGCCTGCTATGAATTGTGGCTGGGAATGTATGACTAGTCATAAATAGTGATTATTGAATAATTGGGTCAGGAGTGATCGGCCCGATTTTCCGAAAATAATCTGGACGACCCAATCCAAATTTCCATAAAAATCAATGGGAGTTAAAATCAGGTTCACTAATTGGGCCTCCAGAAGGTCCCTTTGCGTGGTGCTGCTGCCTCTTCAATGAATGTCATTCTGCGCTTAGCTCTGTTGCCTTGGTTTCTACGGTCAAATCTCATCAATTAACAGCTAACAACTGAGCCACCACGCTTGTTCTTTCTTCTCAAGAGGAAAAGAAAAATAACTCCCTACAGAAGTTGCCCATGGTCAGCTTTGAACCTTGAACTCCAGGCAAGGCAGCGGTGCTACCAGGAGAGCCAAGACAATTGTTATATATTCTCCAGAGGAAAAGAAAGAGAAGAGTAAGCACAAAGCAAAAACATAAAAACACTATACAGGTTTTGTCACTGGACAGATTTGAACCCAGAACTCCCAACACTACAAGGCATCAGTGCTAACAGCTCAGCCACACTTGTTCTTTTTTTTCTCCGGAGGAGGAGAAGAATAAATACAAAGAGAACATAAAATCTTCATACTCATTTTGTCCTTAGACAGGTTTGAACCTGGAGGAGGAGGAGGAAGAGGAGAAGGAGGAAGAAGAGGAGGAGGAGTAAGAAGAGGAAGAGGAGGAGGAAGAAGAGGAAGAGGAGGAGTAAGAAGAGGAAGAAGTGGTGGAGGAAGAAGAGGAGGAGGAGGAGTAGGAGGAAGAAGAGGAAGAGGGGGAAGAGGAGAAGGAGGGAGAGGAGGAGGGGGAGGAGGAGGAAAGGGAGGGAGAGGGGGAGGAGGAGAATAAACGCAAAGAGAACATAAAAACTTCATACTCATTTTGTCCTTAGACAGGTTTGAACCTGGAGGAGGAGGAAGAGGAGAAGGAGGAAGAAGAGGTGGAGGAAGAAGAGGAGGAGGAGGAAGAAGAGGAAGAGGAGGAGGAAGAGGAAGAAGAGGAGAAGGAGGAAGAGAAGGAAGAGGAAGAGGGGGAAGAGGAGAAGGAGGGAGAGGAGGAAAGGGAGGAAGAGTGAGAGGGGGAGGAGGAGAATAAACGCAAAGAGAACATAAAAACTTCATACAAACGTTGTCCTTGATGAGATTTGAACCTAGGACTCCAGCACTACAAGGCAACATTGCTAACCACTGAGCCACATTCATTAAAGAGCTGCCGTCATCGTTCAGCATGCTTTACGGGAAAGCTGATTTTCTAGCAATTGTTGCCAATGGTCTGGCAGACCGGATGCGATTCTGTGAAAATCAGCCCAATTTAACCCCCATCACAATAAGCAGCCCTAGTTCTAAATAATGTTCAGATTATGGCTTAAGTTACATTTTTACCAAGATGTTTTGACTTCAGGACCAATCTGACAAGGACGGTGGGGCTATTGTTTAGAAGGTTTTTCATTTCCCTCTAAAAAGTAGGCCTATTTTGCATCAATGTACACAACGCCTATGGAACTTACCTAATCTGCAATCAGAACGATTATTTGGAGGTTTGTATCATGTACCAGGCTTCTATCCAGTGTTCTACTTTACCATCAAGCAACTTGAGAATTGCTGATATCCATAAAAGCAGATATGCCACCAGAGAGGCAAGTATAGGCACCTCTCTCACTTTCTGGGACTCTTACCTAATGGGATAACAAAGTCTCGTAACCCCACCATCAATTCAAGATGGCCGCTGTTCTTATTAAACTCAATAAAGAAAACATCTGTGCAGTATTAGCAAGTAGAGGTCTGGGGAGCCCTTCTCCCAATAGCAAAGAGTCCCAAAGGTGGGCCCTGCACCTGTTAATCATTTATGGTACATACATCGAGCATTGCCCTTAGCGAGTACCTGCCCGCTCGGAAGAAAAGGTTTGGCTGCCGACAGGGAGCGGGGAGCGGCGGGGGAGATCTCTCTCTCCCTCTCTCCCCCTCGCTACCCCCTGCTCACTGCCACAACTCACCTCTCACCCGTGCCGGCAGCCGAACCTTTTCTTCAGGGCAGGCAGGTACTCGCTAAGGACAATCTGTTAGTTATGAACTAGACACTACTGGAAAAGCAAGAGGCTGGTGCTACACCATTTTGGATAATTGAGATCTCAGATGGGATTGGTTATTATGGGCATCAGTTCCCCCGTTTTTGCATTTGTTGTAATACATAGGTCCACCTTATGTGTCTTATATGCAGCTTTGCCTATTTATTGAAAGCCGCTCCTTATTTTCCCATTGTATTTCAGTGACTGAACGTATACGTACCGTTAGGTTACTCTGTTGATTTGTACGTGCCGGCCTTGTGTTTATTATGTCTTTTGCTACACTTAATCCTTCTACTTTCAATGAAACAATTCCCTGAGGCGTTCGCTGACCTAAAAACACAAGAAGACATTCATCTAGAAATAGTAACAAAAGTAAGATCTTAGTTGTAGAGTCTGCCACGTATACCTGAGGCAAGCAGTCAGCTCCAGTCATCTGTTAGAAGTAGTTGCTAAAATGAGAATAACCTAGCTATTATAGAATAACCGGATGGCATGCAGTCGCACACATTGTAGCAGTTATTATAAAAAAAATAAGATATTATTTTGATTCCTTTTATTAGAGACCTTTTTTTTTACCTTTGATGCTGTTTTTTTTTTCTTTTTGGTTTCTATCCACATGAAACATTTTGAAATATTGCAGTTTCACACTGGTCACAACAGGCCAACGATTCCTGTTTTTCAGAACTTGACAGCTTTGCTGTGTAGACTGGTACAGAGTCAGCAGAGGGAGGTCATTTTTAATGTCAGCTCTATTGCATGACTGAAGACCTAGATAAGGCAAGAAAGATGCACTATACACTATATATACAGATTTTGTATGTAGCTTCCCTGCCATTCTCTTTTCCCTAGTGGAGGGGGATGTAGTCAGTCAATACCTGTAGCCTGTAATCTTTTTCAAAGTCCGTTAACCCCAATTGCAGCTGACATTAAAGTGACCCTCTGGACCTGAGAACAAATTTGTTCAGGGACTAGAGAGGCGCTGTTCTATTACCTGGTGCCTTCCTTGCTCCCATTTCTGCTTGTTCTTGATGCCCTTCTGTGATGTTCTAAGATGAATGTGGTGCGCCTGTCAGTACTTGATGCACTCTGTGTATTGGTAGTCAGACACTCTATGCTGCTTTTGGATTGGTCAGGACTGGTCATATGATCAGCACTGGCCAAACAGAAGCCACGTGCAGTGTCTTAGATTATCAATGCATTACCAATGTTTGAAATATCACAGAGGGGTCTCAGGGGCAGGCGGGTCCAAGGACTGTAGACTGTAAGCCCCAGTGGGGCCAGAGACAAATGTGAGTGATGACAGTGCTATGAAATACATTGAGGCTATAGAAACAATAAAAAATATATGCAATATAGTAAAGGAGTGTATTTCTCCATTATGGCTGTCCCTTATAGAGTTTTTAAAAACAAAACATTAAAGCAACCCTCTGGTTTATGGCCAAACTTTTGTACCAAGACCAGAGGGGGTGGGAGGTATATTCCGGGTCCTATTTTCAGCAGTCCAGGGTGGCCAACATAAATTTCAGACTACTTAATCCCCCACAGTACAATGGTAGTGTTTCTCTACCAATGCACTATACCTTCTCCTTGATTGGGCGGTGCTGCTCATGTGATCAGTGATGGCCAATCAGAGAGCAGTGCACAGTGTGCATTAGCGAGTCAGAAAACTACTACAGCCATCTTGGATGGCCAAAAACAGGGCCCAAACCGGGCAGATTGGAGGAGCAGCAGAGAAGAACAACTGCAAATAATACACCCCCTACCTCTTCTTGCCCCGGGACACAATTTTGTCCATTAAAAGGATGGTCATTGGTCACTTTAAAATAAAATAACAAATCTATATGAGACAAGATGGAAGCTCTGCCTGCTTTAGACATAGGCCAAAATAAGACCTCACTCATTCTGCTTACCCCACTGGTAGGGAAGAAGCCAAGTATTCCTTCCACCTTAGACAATAAACTAAACTCTTCACTCAGTCTCCCATTAGTACTTGGCAACCAATTCATTTATGTTGCCACCTTCTACTTGAACAGGCAGTTTTCTTTCCTCCCGTGTCTTGCTGTATCTCTTACCACAGTATAGTTGCTCCACCAATACGACACTGGAGGAATCTCCCGTTCCGGTGGCTGTATCACCCGCTTGTGTCCTATTTACAGAAACATACAACTTTTATGTAAGAATAATATTATAGTAATGCCTCATTACGGAGGATCTGTTGGGTATTCATGGCTGCTGTAACTTGGCTCTTGGAGTATGGATAACTCTTTTTTTCCTCCTCTATATACAGTTTTGGCTGGGGCTCGTTAGTGAGTTTTGCTTGTACCATGGTTCTGCTACAATTGTGCAAACTGAATGTTTTCCACTGGTTGGAAATCTTACCATTGTGTTGACCTAGTAAAGATATTTTCCATAGTTAGTTGTAATGGTGGTCATGTTTGTCATCTCCCAGTATTTCCAGAAACGGATATAACTAAAGGGGCTTTCACACCTATTTTTCCTTACGTCCAGGTTTTCAATCAGGCTTTACATCCCCAAAAAGAAAATCAGACAAAACCTGGATGGAACCATTCCCTTCTATTGCTGACCAGAGATCAATCGGTCTCCATCTTGGCAGGGTTCTGTTAGTTTCTGGCATTTTGAGCTGGAAAGAAGAACATGGTCCACAACATTATTCTTTCCGACCCAAAGTGTCGAAAGTAAATGGAACCCTGCCGAAATACAGAACTTTCAGCAATAGACAGGTACTGTACACTACTGGATATACTGGTTATGCCGCTGCACACAAGGTGTCCATCACTAAGCACAAAGTATCGTCCTACCTACAATGGTGCAAGGAGCATAGTCATTGGATAGTTTAGCAATAGCAAAACATTCTATGGAGTGATGAATCGCTCTACTCCATCTTCACATCAGATGAACATACCTGGCTGTGGAGAACACCAGGGGAACGACGCCTGCCTGAGTGTGTTGTGCCAACAGATAAGTATGGCTGAGGTTCTACTGTGGTCTAGAGATCTTTTGCGTGGCATGGCCTCGGTCAGTTGGCTGTAGTAACAAGAATCATGAACACGGAGGTGACCCTGACATTCTAGACCATAATGTGCTGCCGACATTGTGGCAATATTTTGGGAATGGTCGACCATACTTCCAACAAGACAACGCACGTCGTTACATTGGTTTGAGGACATGGATGTTCCATGATTGGACCGGCTGCACAGAGTCCCGACCTGGACCCTACTGAACAAATTTAAGATGAACTGGAACATCGGGTCAGGAAATATCAAGTGTTCTTGTTCTTTGAGAGAGCTGAAGTGTATGAGATGTTAGTAGAAAGTATGCAACGGAGATTATCAGATGTCATTAGGGCCAAAAGAGTCCCACTAAGTACTAGCATATAGAAATAAATACTACTTTTGACTCTTGCTCAGCTGTCCAAATACTTTTGGTAGGCTAGTGCAGTGTTCCCCAACTCCAGTCCTCAGGGACCACCAACAGGTCATGTTTTCTGGATCTCCTCAGTATTGCACCGGTGATGTAATGATTGTCAGTGCCTCAGACATTGCCACAGGTGTTCATACTATAGGAGATCCTGAAAACATGACCTGTTGGTGGTCCCTGAGGACTGGAGTTGGGGACCCCTGGGCTAGTGTATACAGTTATCATTGGCAATCATGGATACATGTTAGGAAAGGTTGGTTTCCTGGTGACAGTGCGGTGGGGACGGTTTAACGGATGGGAAAGCGGTGATAGGTTTCCTTTAAGAAATGTGTCAGTAGACCCTGACAAGGTCGGATCGCCAGCGTAGGACTATACTTGTGCCGAAACAGGTCTTTGCAGGTTTAAGTATAGATTAATTCCTGACGTATCCTTCGGTTGCCACCTTTGTCACTATGTTTGTAGAGACATTCGCTGGCCTGACAATTAGCAGGAGTAGCGAGTAACAGAAATTGCTTTAATAGCATAAAAGCCCAAATACGTGTAATTTTCAAAGGTTACACCTAGAGCTCTGGATGTGATTTTCATGTTCATAAAAAAATCATCTAAATATGCAAAAGAATAAAAGAGCCGGGACGCCGGATCTACTAACCTGCTGTAATTATGGAACGCACAGGTCATGACATGCTAAGAAATAACCTACTTTTAAATGAATAGCTACTTTCCCAACAGCAATATACTCCAGTTAAGGATATTATTATCCATAATTACACTCTTAGGTCGTTGTGATCAAAGTCAAAATGTATGAGCCCGGCATAAGTAATAGGAGTGAAGAAATGACATGAAAAGTAGAATAAATTCAATCCATATTTTATTATCTTGGGCTAAAATAAACTCAGAATTACGTGGTCTGCGCTGCTCACCACCCGATTGTGGTGCCACCAGACAGGGGCATAGCTATAGGGGGTAGGGTTAACTGTCCCAGCTGGGATATGGTGCCTGGGGAACCAAAATGCCCCCTTGCCACATATGAGGACACCAGTATTATTCATAACATTCCAAAAATCTTCAGACCCATTTACTTTTGTTACATTTTGTCATGTTATCTTGTGCAAATTTTTTAAAAAATCAAGTTTTCTCCATTATTCTGCACTCAATACCCCATAATGACAAAGTGATAACAGAATATTAGAAATCTTTGATATTTTAACCCCTTAAGTGCGTACCATTGTGCGCATAAAAACATGCGCCGATTAGAACCATTGGTTTCCTATGGTGTGTTCATATGTCCGTGTTTTACGTACCTGCATTGAATGACAGCTAAGTGCTGCCTGTGATTGGCTGAGTGCTCAGCCAATCAGATACAGCCCTTTCAGTAGGCGGGGATTTTAAATCCCAACCTGCTGAAACAGAGTCAGAGCAGTGCAGGGAGAAGACAGGCTGGATGCATCTGAGCCCCAGCAGTTAAGGAGAGGTGTGTATATATATTTTTTATTCTTAACACATTCTAAGGATGATTTTCAGGGAAGGGCTTCTATTTAAAGCCCTTCCCCGAAAATCCCTGCAGGGCTTGCCAGCAGCCCATTGCTTTCAATGGCACTGCAGAAGCGCTGGTCCCATTGCAAGCAATGGGAGAACATCACGATCCTCTGTCACAGCCTTGACAGCTATGGCAGGGGATTCTTTACTCCCTGCGCGGAGTCCCCTTGTCACTGAACACTGTGACAGTGCTGTCACAGTGTTCGGTGACAAGGCAACTCCCGACAGGGAATATTTACATGGCAGAGAGGTGAGTATATATATATATTATTTTTTTATTTATTTCTTTTTTTCACAAACCCTGGGTGATTTTAAGGGAAGGGCTTATTATTCAAGCCCTTCCCTGAAAATCACTGCAGGGGTTGCCGGCATCCTATTGCATTCAATGGGGCCACTGGCAGCAGCCGCAACCCCATTGAAAGCAATGCTGCATAGACCGGCATTTATGCGTGTTTGTTTTGTGCGCACCTTTGTACAGCGCAGGCACACGCTCATGTGAATGCACCCTTATTGTGGGTAAAAAGCTGAAAAAGATTTTTTTTAATTTATAGCTGTTCATTTTTATAATTAGTATATTTATGCTAAAATAAAGCACAGGAACGAGTTCCTCACTTTATTTTGGATGTTTTGATATAGTCTTGAATTACAGGGTGCATATGGCGATGGTTAGGTTGACATTGGCGGTTGGTTTTTTTCTCTTTTTTATATATATATATTTTTATTTTATTTTGTAATTTTTTAAACTCATTTACGTAATATTTTGTTTTGCATTTATGTCCCCAGGACATCATATAAGACCTCTGGGGGTCATTCACACTGTCTTTTTTTTTTGTTTAATTTAGAACTTTTCTTCTGTAGCTGGGGCATCTATAGGAGCCCCAGTTACAGGAAGACACATTCCCCTGTATAACAATAGTCACTTACAGAGCTGATCTGGGTCTTTTTGGACCCTGCAGCTCTGCCGTGGCAGGGGCATCCGGTGGTCAAGTGATCGCTTGGTCCAATGGTGGAAGTGGCATTTCCGTCTTCTCTACTCACTACATAGTGCTTATTGACTGCTAGGTAGTCTGCAAGAGAGAGGGCAGACACAATTAAAAACTGCCTCTGCCTTCTCATCTGGGTTGTTAGCCACAGCCGAGGACCCAATCTGCTCCTGCTGCAGGAGCTTTAAACCGGCGCCATATTTTTAACATTTTCTGGGATTAAAGCCCAGGACCAAGCATTATAAATTTACGGCACTTGGTCCTTATCGGGTTAAATGAAAAACTAACATTTTGTACTGACATAAGTATTCACACCTTTTGGTATGAAACTTGAAACGTAGCTCTGGAGGCCTCCCATTTCTCTTCGGCATCTTTGATGTTTCTACACTTTGATTGGAGTTACCTGTGGTAGATTCCATAGACTGGATATAATTTTAAAAGACATCCCCCTGTCTGTATAAGGTCTCACAGATCACAATGCATATCAGAGCCAAAACCAAGCCATGAGGAGGAAAGATCTGCCTGTAGAGCCCAGAGACAGGATTGTATATTACGTGCAGGACTTATTGACCTTGCCTAAATGAATGAACTAACAAAGGTGTCACACCAAGGCATAACGATCCAAGAAGGACTACACCAATAAATGTTAAAGAGAACGTGATCCCTAATAACTTTTTGGGGAGAGGACCCTGCCTACAATCAGGGCAATTGTCCTGAGAAGAACAACCCTGCATCTCCCACCTAAGGACCCAGTCTGTCCCTAGATGAACAATAGGGAATAGTACAGAACTGGACAGATGTAAGATAAATCCCCTAGGCAGTCAACTCACCGCAAACATACCCCACACACCAAACTAGACATGGATTCAATGGTCAGCACACTGACGGATAGAAGGGGAGTCAGGTGTCCACAAACCTATGGATGGAGAAGAATCAGGCATCTGCACACCTATGGATGGAGGGACACAAAAAACAGCAAACACAACATGAATACCAACAGAACGTAGAGTCTGGACTCAAATGCCACCAAACAGACTACACCTATCTGACAACATACAACTAGACTCACACAGCAAACTAGAACTAGATAGAGAGCGGCACAGCACATGTCTTAACACAAACAGGTAGACTACAGAATGACCCACACCCAGGAATGGGTGTGACTGGGTTAAAAAACTCACACCATGGCTGATTGAGCAAACAGGGGACACACCTCCCCGCCAACTTGTCAACCAATCCATAAACAATAGATGTTACAGTAGTGGAAGGCCCCAGTGAGGTATTTGCAACATACAATGTCACAGAGACCTGAAGTCATAGACACATGGACCAGGCTGACGTAATAACGCCACCCTGGTTCAACTATCTGTTACGAATGACACACTGTAATAGTGTGGGGGCACAGATCTGGAGAAGACTACAAAAGAATTTCTGCTGCACTGAAAGTCCCCAAGAACACAGCAGCCTCCATAATTCTTACATGGAAGAAGTTTGGAACAACCAGGACTCTTCCTAAAGCTGGCTGAACCACCAAACTAAGTAATCGGAGGAATAGAGCCTCGCTAAGACAGGGGAACAAAAACCCAATGGTCACCCTGGCTGAGCTCCAAAAATCCTGTGTGCAGATAGGGAAAACTTCCAGAAGTTCAAAAATCACTACAGCGCTTCACCAATCTGGGCTTTATGGCAGAGTGGCCAGAAAGAAGTCTATCCTCAGTAAAAGACACATGAAAGCCTAGAGCTTGTCAAAAAGCACCAAAAGGGCCCTCAGACTATGAGAAACAAGATTCTTTGGTCTGATGAAACCAAGATTGAACTTTATTGTTATAGAGTGTGGACTCACTGGGTCAGCCAACCGGTTTGGCCTTTGGGATACTCCTGGTGTGGCTAGCAGCTGAGCCCTGGTGGTCAGATGGGAAATCTAGCCCTTTATTAGTAAGGGAGATGGGGGAACCCCTGCCTATAAGCGGGGTAGACGTCCTGATAAGGACGGCCCCACACTGGAACCTCGGGGCTGACTATCTCTGACAGGACATAGAGACAAAGTACTGAACACGGGGCACACCAAACACAGATCCAACATATCAACTCTTAGGCAAGGAGGAAGTGCCTTAACCCAGCTTAAATAGAAAAGTAGTGCCTATTAACCCCATAGCTGAGCTGAGAGCCAGAGAACTGGCTAACTCTTTCAGTACTGTAAGAAAACAGACATATAGAGTCCATACACAGAGGAGGAGCAGACATAACATTTATGGCCTTAATTTTAAGCCTTTTGTGTGGAGAAAACCAGGCGCCACTCATCACCTGCCCAATACCATCTCTACAATGAAGCATGGTGGTGGCAGCATCATGCTGTTGGACACGGAGACCAGTCAGGGTTGATGGAAAGCTGAATGGACAAATACAGAGATCTTCTTAATGAAAACCTGATCCAGAGTGCAAGGAACCTCAAACTGGGCAGAAGGTTCACCTTCCAACAAGACAATGACCCTAAGCACAAAGCCAAAACAACACAGGTGGGGCTTAGGGGCAACTCTGTGAATGTCCTTGGCCCAGCCAGAGCCCCAACTTGAACCCAATTGAACATCTCTGGAGAGACCAGAAAATGGCATCCACAGACGGCTCCCATCCAACCTGACAGCTAGAGATGATCTGCAGAGAAAAAAAGCAGAAAATCCCCAAATCCAGGTGTGCAAACCTTGTAGCATCAGACCAAGAAGACCGGAGGCTGGAATAGCTGCCAAAGATGATACAACTAAGTACTGAGGACAAGGTGGGTGTGAATACTTGTGTCAATACAAAATATTGGTTTTTCATTTTTTTCTCTCTCACTTTGCTATTATGGGGTATTGAGTGCAGAATGATGGGGAAAATTAGAATTTTTTAAAAATTGCACAGGGCCAAAACATAGCAAATTGTAACACAAGTGAAAGGGCTTGAAGACTTTGGCCTCATGTCCACGGGGAAAATAATAATTAAAATCCGCAGCGGATCACCCGCGCGCGGATCCGCGCCCCATAGGAATGCATTGACCACCCGCGGGTAGCTAAATACCCGCGGATGGTCAATAAATGTGAATTAGAAAAATCATGGAGCATGAAAAAAAATGGACATGCTCCATTTAGGTGCGGATCACGCTCCGGATGGCCCCATTGATCTCTATGGGGTGCGGGAAATCCGCTGCGGGTGTTAAATGCCATTTATTTGGGTGCGTGAAATCTGCATGCGGATTACAAGTTTGGCTTCTTTTTCAGTGGCCTTGCATTTTTTTTCACGCGCAGATGCAAAAATGCCATCCGCGTGCATACACGCGTGAAAAAAAACGCATCCGCGTGTCATCCGCATGCAATAAAATACTATTTTAAGCTCATCCGCACTGCATCCGCGGCCCAAATCCGCGTTACAAATCCGGAGCAGATTTGATTTTCCCCGTGGACATGAGGCCTTTCCGAATGTATTGTAGATAGTACATGATAGGTGAGGGATCCTGTTATGTATTTTGCATTGGTTCTCATTATACAAACATGTACAGGATGCTTAAAGGGGTTGTCTAGCTCTTACGACTGATAAGCTATCCTCATGTTAGGTGATTGGCAATGGTCTGCCATTCGGGACCTTCACTGATCAGCTGATTGGCAGAGCTACTTTGTTTCCAAAAGCAGACAACTCTGTACATTGTGCAGTGGCCTCGAGTGGTACTACAGGCTGAGTCCAATTTACTTCTGCTTCCAACAAGAAAGCAGCTTTGTACATTATGACAATGGCTACAACAACCAACGATGATTCTGGGTGGCAGATCTCTTCCAGTTAGCGATGGCCGACTTATCTTAGGATGGGTCAGCAATCTGGGAAGTGGGACAACCCCGTAAAGGTGAGGTAGAATATTGGTGCAGATCACCCAGTGTACAGCCAGTTGGAGCAGACTTCAGGATGCCATAATCCATTCTCTTAGTCTGTTGAAAAGGACATAGGGCACTCCTTGAGGAGACTCCTATCAATCAGTGCTTCTCAATTTGGTGGTGCCACTAAAATGTCTTGTAAACGCTTGTATGACAAATGACTCGAACTTAGCTGCATTGACCAATAAAGCTCTGTAGTAGGCCCTAAACACATGACCGTGCTTCTCCCTATTCATATACCAAGTCAATAGACAAATGAATGTTTGCTCTTTCATCAGCTGATCATTGGCAAATGAACGTTGGTAGGAATGTTCATGCAGACAATTGGGCTGTGTAAAAAGACCTTAAAAGCCAGGGGCATAGTTACAGACTCATAAACGCAGGTGCAAAAAGTTTGGCTTGCCATGGCTACCAGCCACCAAGCGAATACCCCTTCATAGTGCCCCCTCAGAGTAATCGAGCCTCGCTGATGTCCCCTCAAGATAATGGAGCAATTTCTAGTTTATGGAGTCCCCTAGCACCACCACTAGGTAATACAGCCCTCTCAGTTATGCGGTATGTTAGCGTTCAAGTGCAATGTGCTGTTATTTTGAATGTAGTACAAGGGTGAGTCCAAAATTATCCGCACCCCAATTCCATTAAAACTTCTCTTGGCTTCACTATCTTATCAACGCTTTATGTCGTGAGTTGCTGTCTCCTCCGTCACTGCTTTGCAGGTTTAAATGTGTTGCGTAAGTTAATTTGTGACTGCAGGGCAATAAAAAATGTCTGCCCCACTCTTGGTTTGCATAAAAGAAGATCAGTGTGCAGTAATTCATTTTTCGCTGCCTGAGGGTGTGTCTGCTGCAGATCTTTATCGAAGATGTTGTACGCGGTATGGAGGAAGTGTTTTGTCACGAAAAAGTGTGTATGAACTTTGTTTTAAAGTGTTGAAGCATCCTCCCTACAGTCCTGATCTTGCCCCATCAGAGTATCCACTGTTTGGTCTCCTGAAAGAAGCCCTAAGAGGACAAAGATTCTGCCTGATGAAGTGATGAAGACAGCGGTGCATTTGTGGCTTACAAAAATATTTCTTAATGAGGGAATATAAAAGATTGTTGGCAGATGGACAAAGTGTTTTGAAAAGTGGAAAGATTATGTCGAAAAATAATGTATTTGTCTTTTCTGAAAGTTGATTCAAATAAATTCTACAGCTAGAGTGCGGATAATTTTTGACTCACCCCTGTATATGGTTGTTATTATCACGTGGGCAGGCTCTGTACAAAGGTGCCATGAGTGGGACATGATGGTCAGATATTAGAGAACAGGCAAAGTTCCCTTAGCATGCATTTCATCCAAAATAAATATATATATATATATATATTGCACAGGACTGTACATTGCATATTAGAATCTGGACTCTTAAAGGGGTTGTCCCGCGCCGAAACGGGTTTTTTTTTTTTCAACCCCCCCCCCCCCATTCGGCGCGAGACAACCCCGATGCAGGGACGTACAGAAAGCTCACCGGAGCGCTTACCTTAATCCCCGCGCTCCGGTCACTTCTATACTTACCTGTGAAGATGGCCGCCGGGATCCTCTGCCTCCGTGGACCGCAGCTCTTCTGTGCGGTCCACTGCCGATTCCAGCCTCCTGATTGGCTGGAATCGGCACGTGACGGGGCGGAGCTACACGGAGCTACACGGAGCCCCATAGAGAACAGGAGAAGACCTGGACTGCGCAAGCGCGGCTAATTTGGCCATCGGAGGGCGAAAATTAGTCGGCACCATGGAGACGAGGACGCTAGCAACGGAGCAGGTAAGTATAAAACTTTTTATAACTTCTGTATGGCTCATAATTAATGCACAATGTACATTACAAAGTGCATTAATATGGCCATACAGAAGTGTATAGACCCACTTGCTGCCTCGGGACAACCCCTTTAAGTAATGTATGTATATGTCACTTTAAGATTTATTGTTGGTCTACCACACTTTGTCTATCAGAACCACAGCCTTAGGCTGCATTCCCACGAACGTATATCGGCTCAGTTTTCATGCCGAGCCGATATACATCGTCCTCATGTGCCGGGGGGGAGGAATGGAAGAGCCAGGAGCAGGAACTGAGCTCCCGCCCCCTCTCTGCCTCCTCTCCGCCCCTCTGCACTATTTGCAATGGAGAGAGGCAGGACAGGGGCGGGGCTAATTCTAACTTAGCCCCACCTCCTTTTATTGCAAATAGTGCAGAGGGGCGGAGAGGAGGCAGAGAGGGGGTGGGAGCTCAGTTCCTGCTCCTGGCTCTTCCATCCTCCCCCCCCCTGCACATGAGGACGACATATATCGGCTCGGCGTGAAAACCGAGCCGATATACGTTCGTGTGAATCCAGCCCCAGTTAGAGGTGTAAGTCAAGTAGCCAGGAGATAGGCATCCTGTAATTGGAAGACAGGTCCTCCACATGGGTTGGTCAATAGAAGTTAGTATAAGAGAGGGGCATGGTAGTCTAGAATAGGGTAGGAGCCCAGAAGAGAAGGATCATGCAGTGCAAGCAAGAAGAAGCAAGAGCTGAGAGACAGTGCGGTGGGAAGGAGAAGAAAGTGTGAGTACCCAAAATTGTGTAATATCTACAAGGAAGAAAAATGAACTAAAATAAGCAGTTTCAGCAATCTGGAGAAAAGTAACAAAAGCAGAAGACAACCTAAAGTAACTGTAATGCACTAGAAGAGAAATTTTGTACTTCAAAGAATAGAAGAAACTGAAGAGAAAAAAGCAGGACAGCAAATCATAGAGAACAGAAAGGATTCTGTGCTTATTTACTGTTAGAGAGTCCATCAGTGTTCAGATAGGATGTCTGCACTTCATGCCTGTTCTCGTAACAATCAATGTAACTAAATTACCTAAGTAATTGCACTAAAAATCTGCAAGGAATCAGGAACAGGGGCATAACTATAGAGGATGCAGGGGATGCGGTTGCATCTGGGCCCAGGAGCCTTGGGGGCCCATAAGGTCTCTCTTCTCCATATAGGAAGCCCAGTACTATGAATAAAGCATTATAGTTGGGGGCCCTGTTACAGGTTTTGCATTGGGGCCCAGGAGCTTCAAGTTACGCCTCTGATCAGGAACATTTAAAAATGTCCCATATTTACTTAGATATAGGTACATTTTTAATTACGTATATCTTAAAATGTTCATATAGTACTTGCAGAATTCCCCTGACTTCACACGGGTTTATTTGTAACTGTTTGTTGCTCAATCATGTATGTGGTTAACAACTTTGTGAGCAACTAATAGGAACCCAGTATAATAAACATAACAAAGTACAGTCCATTCACGGTGAGTAAAGAAAAATGGCTTGGTTCGAATGCGCAAAATTTTGACATCTCGTCAGCGGTGTTCCAAGGAGATTTTAATTAAGAAGGTTGTCTGGTTACTGGAGACTTCTGCTCCAATAGGAGCCACTGCATTAAAATAATAAAATGAACAATACTTACCCCTCCGTAGCCACCAGGATCCAGCACTGCAGCCTCGCAGTGGTCCCCATGATTGTTGTGACAGGTGATGTCACAGGAAATCAGGTGACTGTTGCAGCCAATGAGATGCTGTAGCATCACTGTTCATTTTCCTGGCATTGACGCTCACATCCTGAGCACCACGATGTTCAGGAACGTGACTCTGCAGCTTCTCATTGGCTGCAGCGGTCACCTAAATTCCTGTGACATCATCTGTCACAACAATCACTGGGACCACAGCGGGACTGCAGTGCTGCATTGCAGCCACAGTGGAGGGGTAAGTAGAGTTCACTTTATTATTGTAATACAGGGGTTCTAATGAAACAGGGCTATCCAGTAAGCGATTTGTATTCAGATTGGTTGTGAATATGTCAAGAACGGTAGGTCCTAGAGAGCTGAAACCCATCCTAAAATCTTCCAAAGCGCCTGATTTACCTATGTGGCAAAGTTGGTCCAGTCATTTGGCTATGTATAAAGAATAGACAACAGGAAATATTTTTTTTTATTTATATAAAGAGTTACAAAAACATTAATTACAAAATAGTGCAAATGAGGAAGAACTTTAAACAATTCTATAATTTTGGGGCGAATTTTGAAAACAATATTTCAGGGTAATTTATTTTGTATTTTATGTATTTTGAGCTACTAAAAATTAGCGCTTAACTGCTGCAAAGTCATTCCAAGTAGATAAGGTTTTTCCAAGATGCAAATATTGAATAAAGTCTTGGATGTCAGTCACCGAGGCAATAATTCTCCAAATATGCTTCAGAGCAGTCACCGAAGAAGAAGAATATTAAAACCAAGTAACTTTATTAGAAATAATTAAAATTGAAATGGACAGAACAACACACATCACACAAATAGGAACCCTCGGAAATGTTGTATTCCTTGGTTCCGAGAAAAAAACCGTATACATGAGACACATTATTTTTCTGACTAACTGAAATCGTCTACAATCTATAGGTCCCCTTGACCAAGTGAACCGCATATGAGATTGTAACTAAAAAGGACCTTTTTCCTTCCCGAACATAGAGCAATAAATGATCACGGGGTAGAGGTCATTGTCTAACTTGCTGTTTATAGGCCTCATTAGTGGCCTCTGTCTAAACTTGTTATTTATAGGCCTCATTAGTGATCTTAGTATCCGGCATCCGTGATACTATAGTGTTCATGTATACGTTTTTTTTCTCGGAACCAAGGAATACAACATTTCCGAGGGTTCCTATTTGTGTGATATGTGTTGTTCTGTCCATTTCAATTTTAATTATTTCTAATAAAGTTAGTTGGTTTTAATATTATTCTTCTTCGGTGACAAGTCTTGGATGTCAACCCGCATATTTACTTTCCTTCACCTCACCACCCTATACATTATGCTTAGCAGAGTGCATCACTGGCCTCTCCATCTCATATAAAACATATAAAGCTGCAGACAAAATCCTTAAATGTCGCCCAATCCTGGTAATCACATATGAACTTGTGGTGAGCACAAAAAAAAATGTGCAAACGATGAACCCCATGAAGCTAAAGAGAACAAGAAAATGATGTAGTGGTCACCGGGTCCACTGAGACATCCTCCTGATCTTATCACAAAGCCATTCTGACACAGAACATCAAGTAAATTATCCGGAAGGGAGCGGGCGTAGAGTCAGAAGATGGCTTCTAATATTTATGAGACCTGAAAATGCTCTTTAACATAGTAACATGAAATAATTATTAACTGTAACCACCGGTGACCTCGGTCATGTCCAAAATATTTATCTTGAACTTTTTATCTGCTTCTCCATCGAACAAGGGAGTCTTTCTAAGCGCAGTCCTCGGCGGGCTGGTGGGGAGGGCAAGTCTACACATCGTGGTAAACTTCTGACCTCTACAAAACGTTATGTCTTAAGTTCAGGCTACCAGGAAGACTTTTCTAATGTTGTATGGTGTTATTATTAACTTTCTGACCCCTGTGATTAAGGGGAAGTACAGAGTAAATGCTCGCTATGAGTCAGCCGTAAACTTTTAACCCAGATATAATAACAGCGATAATTATTCAACCTCTTCTGGAGACGAATTTTTGCAATTTTTGCTTTGAACTTGTCAGAAATTTCAAGATTTTTTTTTTATTTTTTTAGTGATCGAATGAATCATAAGGAGCACAATGCTGAATTTTTTGCACACAAAGGTTTCTCTATATCTTGACTACAAAGATATAGTCTACATTGATGTAGCTTTACAGACAATTTACCGCAGATGGATCGACAATTAATTCTTGCCGTTTGTTATTGTTCTGTGCTGGTTAATATTTATTGGTGAGGAGTATCTGAAAGGCAAAAGGGAAACAGACTTGGTAAAGTTAATATGATGGGCATTTCCTGATAATCTGGTTATCAGAGTTTACATCGGACCCCTGGCCTGTTGAGGTCCCTGAGGACTGGAGTTGGGGAACACTGCCCTAGGGAACCAGGTGATTGACTTGTGAACCCCTATATAAAATACTCTACACGTAGTCGGGCCGTTCCCAGAGTGCAAAGATACTCTATAAATACATGTGTAGGAAGCCTCCATCTGGCTTCCCTCATCATGTGATATAATATACCGTATAGACTCGAGTATTAGCCGACCCGAGTATTACCACAAAGAGCTGGGAAAATTGGGTGCCTCAAGTATAAGCCTAGACTAAGTAAAAAAAACAAAACGCAATACTCACCTCTCAGCTGGCATCTGTGTCCCCCATGAGATAGTCTCCCCGGTGGTGCGGCAAGCTGGTCTGTAATTCTCCCAGCTGTCAACTCACTCTGCTAAATTGGGCTTTGAATTTCCCCACCGTTAGCAAGTAAGCACTGTGATTGGATGTTGCGCCAGCCAATCACAGCCGACTCTCAATGAACCAATCACAGCCATTCAGTGATGTCATTCACTGAATGGCTGTAAATGATCTAGCGCTGGCTGTGATTGGCTGGCACTTGATCCAATCATAGCGCTTACTTGCTGACGGTGGGGAAATTTAAAGCCCCGTTTAGCGGAGAGAGCTGACAGCGGGGGAAAAACAGAGCAGCTTGCTGCACCGCCAGGGAGACCATTGCGGCTGCTGGCTGTAAGGTGAGTATTGCGGTTTTTTTTTTACCTTGCTCACTTGAGTATCAGCCGAGGGGGGCTTTTTCAGCATACAAAATGAGCTGAATGAGCTTATACTCGAGTATATACGGTATGTAGAAAGTGGGCAAAGTCCACATAATACAGGAACTTTTACTGTCATTTGCCCTTGATTTTCCAAGACACTATGTCAAAAGTTATAACCAATATGGTTGTACTTCATGTTTTTGTTCAAAAATTGCTAAAGTGAATAGAAAAATGTGACTCTCTTTAATTGTTAACAAAATACCCAAGAGCAGTGCCGGTGTCATCATTTGATGGTTCCATGCACTAGTGACCAGGATAAGAGATAACTCCGATCTTGGCCATTTAATCCCTTAAATGCTATGTGTCAATGCTGACCATGGCATCTTTAGGGTTGACCAAGTGAGGGAGCTCCTTCTTTCAGCTCAATGGCCCCCCTGCGATGCGATCACCGAGGACCGATGGGTTGTCGTGGTAGTTGGAAACCTAACACTGGTGTCCAAGGTTGCCATGACTATCGATGTAAAAAAAAAATATTATTTGAGCGATCATGGGTTCGCATTTCAAGCCTCCTACTAGAACATAGAAAAAGTTGTAAAAAATTGGCCTCTCAGTTGGCCCATAGAATAAAATGAATGCGTTTATTTATCCCATACAGTAAAAATAGTAAAAAAAATATTGGACGTTGTTCATTCAGCCTATAAAAAGTGCAATAAAAGTGATCAGAAAGTTATTTGTACCTCGAATTGGTACTAATAAAAAAACTACGGCTTATTCAGCAAACAAAAAGCCCTGCACAGATTCATGTATGGGAAAATAAAAATGTTATGGGTCTATAAATGCACCAGAGCCAAACTCAAATGATGGCATCTGTTCATTATACAAAAGTAGAAAAATCTAAAAATATATAGAATTGTGTCATCTCAATAATCCCAACAACCCACAGAATAAAGTTATTATGTCATTTATACCACATGGTGAATGCCATAAAAACAAAACCAAAACAGCAATGGTGGAATTGCTGTGTTTTGCACCGTGACCACAACTAAAAAAATTGCTGCGCTGCGCCTCATCCGGACACCCCCAGGAGAGGGATGGCAAATATAGATGGAACAGGAATACATCTTTGTCACGCATGTCGCCACCGTTGCATTACCCACCGGTATGACCCTTGGTGGTAATAAAGAGAATACACGCACGATCAGTGATGAAGTACCTCAGTCCCTGGGAACGGTCAGGGACTGGCAAAACTTTACCTGAAGAAACTTGAACAAGGCACAAATTCAAAAGATACATTAGTGCAGGTAAGAACAGACAGTTGGAGGTCAGGGAGGAAACTCAGGATGAAGCCAGTCCTGCAGGCCTGCGTTATCTGTCAGGTACCACTCCTGGAAGGGGAAGAGGGGTTGGGTCACTCCACAAATATTCTTGAAACACAGTACCTCTGCATGGTGGTCTTGGGCTTCTTTTCTCCTGCTCTCACTCTCAGTCTCTCTTTCTCCTTACTCTCTATTGGCTCCCGGCATTGGTGTCCTCAGGATACCTCTCCTCTTCTTCCATCACTTCACCACATGAGGGTTGAAGGTACCCCCATGTGGCTCTCCGCTAAAGACTCTGTGATGGACTCAAGACTGACTAACTACCACACCCAAATCACTCATACTTATAATCTCTAGCATACCACATGACTGGACATAAATTGATACATTTACAGAAATTTCCCAGTCTCATGCAGAGATTAACCTCTCACTTGCTGCAGCTGTGCAATACACATAACAGTAGAGTAGACAATTTGCACAGCGCATCTACACAAAAGACATTACATGTATGACATTTATGGAGGGGCCAGGAATAAACATTCTGGGCCATTACAATAGGACAAGGGCCCAGCCGTCCAGGGACGTACTTTTTATACTTAACGGGTTCCCACGCTCTCACCCTGGGAAGTCGGTGCCTGGATTGTCAGTATGACTTTTTTCTTCAGTCATTGTGCATACACTCCCATAGAGAACAGTGAAAGTACACTGAAGGAAAGAGTCACACTGACAGACAGAACAATGAATTTCCAGGGTGACAGTGTAAAAGAAGCCCGGTAAGTAAAAGTGTACCCCTGGACTTCTCGTCTCCTGTCTTGTAAGCACTATAACCTACTTTCCCTTTAACCCCCCTTTTAGAAGGATCTGTTCTTTGTTGCAGGTAAACTTCTTGGATGTTACCTTATGGGTAGCTCAGTGCAGTGACAATTGACCCGAGTAGGTAAAAAGGTACTGGAATGTGATACCAGAGGATAAGGCTAGGATAACAAGTCACGATCAGGACAGGCCAAGTTTGTGCAAAAATGTAAACAGGTTGGAGGTCAGGACAGGCAGTGTTCAGGCAATATAGCCAGAAAACGGGCCGAGGTCAGGATAGGCAGAACTTGGGGAAGGTGAATATCCAGGCAAATGGTCAAACCAAGAAAAAATTTACATAAAAGATACCTTCATTGGAAAACTAAGAACATATTGCTCAGGTACCCTCCAGTGAGGAAAGGTGAATTAAATAACTCAGGAAAGGCAGAGATAAGCTGGAGACAGGAAAGCTGGGTGCATACACTGGCCCTTTAGGAGGCTCTACAAGTCTGGAATTAATGATGTGGTGCTGGCCACAAAGCAGTTTGGAAGGCAGGGGACACTCATGACATCAACAAACGTCAGAGGGGATGAGGGGGATAGACACTGGTCGCAGATGGTGGCCATCACAATATAGACTGCAAAAAACCTTGTGTAGCATGATCCTAGGGACAAATTACCTTTTGTTCATCCCTTACTTTCAAATATTACTAATTAGCAGGGTATAGATGGAGGGGGGTGTTACTGAAGGGTCTGACTAAACAAAGTTTATTTGTAGTCTGTAACCATAGAGACACATAGTTCTGCATAGGAACGTCATGCAAAAAGTAGTATATTTCTTTCTAATCAAAACTATTGGCAAAAGTTCTTAATAATTTAATGCATTGGAAAAAAATCAATAGTATCAGATTGTATTTACAGTCAGGAAAAAAACTAAGTACAACCTCTTTGAATTCTATGGCTTTGTGTATCAGGAGATCTAGAAGGTCTTAAGATTAAGCAAATTTAACCTCAGATGAACAATAACACATGATAAATTACACTGTATCATCATCATTGCTGATGACTTTCTTCCTTGGCGTTGTGTTAATACACCTGAATACTCCAGACCAGCAAACTGCCTAAACCACTGCTTTTATAGAGGTGGTGCTGATGATCAATTAAGCAAGGGCACTTAATTATCAGCTACTTATCCTCAATTCCTATGAAAGCAGAAAGGGTGTACTTAATTTTTCACAGACTGCTTCTGCATTTTGGCCCAGTCGTTAAATAAACAGCATAATAATAAATAACACATACCTGAATTCTCCAGACCAGCAAACTGCCAAAACTTTTGCTTTTATTCAGGTAGTCACACCTTCTGATGATCAATTAATCAAGGGAATTTGATTAGCATCTAACTACCATTTTAATTCCTATGGAAGCAGTGAGGGTGTACATCATTTTAACACACTACTTCTGCATTTTGGCCTAGCTTCTGTTAAGTAATCATATGTGTAATTTATCATATGATGTTCATCTGAGGTTGCCTTTAACTAGTTTTAAGGCCTTCTAAAGACCAGATGTTTTTTTTATAATGTACTGATATGTAAAACCATAGACTTCAAAGAGGGTGTACTTAGTTTTCTCATGACTGTACAATATAATGTTTTTATATATAATTCTTGTTTTTTTCTGCAAATGATAGTAAATGCTCTGTTTTTTGTAACTTAATGTCTCTTCTCACCACCAATTCTCACCATACGATAGCTTCAGTCACAACCCCCCACCGCCTCATCCCCTTCATTTCCTCCTTCCATAATTCTAACCTTGAACAGAGCGCCAGGATCTAATTCCCTGCTAATATTTTCAATGGCTTTTTGAACTTCCAAAGAATGCAGATTCTTATCTTAAGTAAATAGGATGGAAATCAAGTGGCAGAATTCTCAGATATCTACAAATTACCTTTTAAGAGGTTCCTTTTGAAATGTGTTTATCTGCATATAAGATGTTCTCATCTGGATATCGAGAAGACTCTCACATTTTCTGGATCAAGAACCTATTTGAAAAAAAAAAAAATTCTCGGAGACTTGAGTTTGATGATTGAGTCGTTAAATGTATTTCTACAATCCATACGGTAAGCTTTTTGGAGCGCTGCAATCCTCAGTGTTACATAGTTTGGAAGAAGATGTCTTGGGGTGACTCTAAGACCAGCTTCACACGGCCGTGATGGGCTCTGCCGCGGAATTCACGGCACCCCCCAGAGACCCCAATACTTACCTCCAGATCCGGCATCCAACGTCCCGCATGACGCTTCGGTGCGCATGCGCAATAGAGCGCAAGACGCGCCGCAGCATCATATGACACGCCCACAGCGTCATATGACTCGGCTGGTGGTAGGCGGGGAAGCGGTTTCACACTATCTTCTGCTGTGCTACAGCGGAAGATAGCGTGACGGGCGGCTTCCATTGACTGCAATGGAAGCCGTCCGCGCGTACACAGGCAGCAAATAAAACATGCCGCCGGTGAGGTCGGGTAATTTCACGGTGCGGAATTCCGCAATGGAATTCCGCACCGTGAGCATTGAGCAATTAGGTTCAATGGAACCTAATAGCTGCGGGCACCGCAGCAGATTTCTGCCACGTACTACGTAGCGGAAATCCGTCCGTGGGAAGGAGCCCTAAGGGCTCATGTCCACGGGCGAATTTTCACTGCGTTCCTTGTGGCCACGGGGAACGCAATGAACGCTTTCTGTAGCATTGCTATGGAAAGCGTAGCCCCCCTGTCCACGAGCGGAGAATCATAGCGACTCTCCGCTCGCGGCCGGCAAATCGCAGCATGCTGCGAATTGCCGCGATTCTCCGCGGTGAGCCTATCTGTCTGCTAGCTCCTGCTTCCCAGTGGCGGGTCCCACGGCAGAGATCCGCCACAGGATATCGCAACGCCTGTGGAAAGGCAGCCTTACTCTATGATGCATCAAGAGATCTACCAGATGATCATTTATACCCAGACTTATAATCGTACCAAGAGGATATCACCTCTCGCTAGGACTTAGCTCCAAAACCTTAGTCTTAAACTTTATTTCTATATCACCAACAAACTCCGCAGCACTTTACAAATCAGACGGAACATGAGCAGAATGAATCAGACATTACATACAGTATTATACTGATAAACAGTGCACACAAGAGCTTACAATCTATGAGGAAGTATGGTGACCCAGGATCTTATAGTCTGTGAGTAAAGAGAGGGACACAAGAGCTTGCAATCTCTGAGGCTATATGGGGACATCAGTTAGCAGTGCTTGTTCTGTACAATGACCCAGCCCTCTTGTATATTAATAAGGTAGTATACCTGAAGCTGTATGAGCTGCTGCTATCTGTATATGTACAGATATGAGTTGTATTAGGGTGTATGAGGTGTAGGGAATACTGTGGGATAATGGAATCAGATTCTGAGGGGGAATTTAGAGGAGAGGTAAATTTGAGGATGTGATCGACCTCTCTAACCAGATGTGTTTTTAGGGCCCGCTTATTACAGCAGATATTGGTTATAACCGGATTGTCCGGGGGTAGCGCATTCTAGAGAACAGGTGCAACTTGGGAAGAGTCTTAGAGATGGGAGCTCTTATTATGAATAATTAGCAGAACGGAGAGTATGGGTGCTAGACAGAGATGAAGGAGGAGATATAGGGTGATGCGGCACTGTGGAGAGCTTTATGGATGACAGTAATGAGTATAAACTGTATTATATAAGCAAAGGGGAAACTGCTTCAGTGACTGGCACAGGGTTAAGGCATCAGGTTAGTGAATGGCAAAGGGCTGAGTCATCAGTGCAGTATCTGGCAGAAGATAGAGGCATTGGTGTAGTTGCACAGGGTGGAGGCATCGGTGTCGTTGCTGGCACAGGGTAGAGGAATTGGTGCAGTCACTGGCACAGGATGAAGGCATCAGTCTAGTTACTGGCACAGAGTAGAGGCATCACTGCAGTGGCTGCAACAGGATGGAGGCATCGGTGTAGTTACTGGCACAGAGTAGAGGCATCACTGCAGTGGCTGCAACAGGATGGAGGCATCAGCGTAGTGATTGGCACAGGGTGGTGACATCGTTACAGTTATTGGCACAGGGTGGTGACATCTGTGTAGTGGTTGGCACAAGGTGGAGGCATTGGTGTAGTTACTGGCACAGGGTGGAGGTATAGGACAGAAAAGTAAGCCTGGCTGCTGCATTCAGAATGGATTGTAGAGGCGAAGGTGGGGAAACCCGATCAGTAATCAGTAGCAGTGATCAAGCTTCGAATGGATCAGGGCAATAATAAGCATTTTTGATGTGTCCACAGTAAGAGAAGAGCAGATTCTGGAGGTGTCTTTGAGTTGCAGGTGACATAAGCAAGCAAGAGATTCAGTATATTGGAGCCAAATATGACCACAAGACAGCGGGATGGGCGGCCGAAGAGTTATGGTGGTGCGACACACCGAGATGGAAATATCAGGTTTAGGTCAGTCAGTAAATAGCAGAAACACAAGAAGAGAGAGAACTGAAGATGCAAGAAAATGAAAGAGCACAGATCTTGGAGGATCCCTGCAGACCCTTCGCTCTGATGTCTTAGTGACAGTGAACAGAAAACTATGGGCTTATATAAGAGCTATTTACAAGCCAATCTCATAAAATGTATCATTTATTTATGAAGTTCTGCTGCCGCGGCTCCTAAATCTCTCTAAAGGAAAAAACGAGTTCACAAAATTGTTGTCCTCAATCTTCAGTTTAAATCCTTATTTCACAAGTGTTGGAAACCCTTTAACCCTTTGCAATCCAATTTTGGATTTAGGGTTTTCGAGGGGGCTTTCTCTTTATCCCATTATATAATAGTGCCATCTGCTGGCTAGAGCCAGTACTGCAGTATGGGACATGCTAGAGAGGCCACAGACAACAGAGCGGCCAGTAATATACAGTAAGAATACCCTGCCGGACGTCTTCCAACATCAGAGCTGTAAAGCCTTCAATCAGAATGTCTTCAGACGTCAGACAGTGGATTGGAAAGGGTTAACCCCTTCCCACCCAGCACCGTACTAATACATTGCGGCCCGTATATACTAAATGTGAGCTGCCGTACTATTAAGGTGCTGTTATGCCGCGGACTAAGGAGTTGTGCCCGCACCATCACTTATGGGTGACAGCTGTTTTATACAGCTGGCATCCCACAGGAACGGTCAGTATTGAAGAAAGAATAGAGACGATAGACTGCAATACGGAATGATTGCAGTGTATTATCTGAAAGATCATAAGATTGCATGTTCAAGTCCCTACTAGAACGTAGAAAAAAAACATTAAAAACTGAAAATGTTAAAATAAATGTCCAGAAAAAGCGGGGAAAAAAACTTTTTCCATGCTTATTTCTTGCTGTACGTTAACAAATTGTAAATAAAAGTACAAATTTGGTATCACCGCATCTGTAACAGCCCGTACAAAAAAAGGAACGCAATATTAATTCTGCACAATGAATACTTAAAAAAAACAAAAAACCCAAAATGTTGTTTTTATTCTTTCTGCCTTCCAAAAAAGGCAAAGTGATAGAAAAAAGTCATATGGGACCCAATATGAGGCTGGATTCACACGGGCGTATATCGTCTGGGTTTCCACGCCCGTCCGATATATGCTGCCTCTCTGATGCATTAGTTTACAATGCATCACAGAAGGGGAAATAAAAAATTAAAAACAATCACAGAAAATGGTCGTTCCTTACTGGGTGAGGAGAGCATATAGATGCATCCTCCTCTCACCATGCAGGAAGCTGACTACCAAATGGAGGAGCCAATAACACCTGTGCAGGACACCGATGAGACAGCCACTCACACTACCTCATGATAATGAGGGGGGTGCTGCTTGGTGTATACTCCCACACATAGTGGATACAATGTATTAGTGCACAGGAATATTTCCGCCATGTAAAAGCGCCCAGCTGGCCAAGATAGTGCATTTCGGACGGGCGCTGTTATGCCGCCAGCGGCTGCATAGACTCCTATGGGAGCCAATGACAGCTACCACAGAAAGGAGGTGGGAAGGAGTTTAGCAGTATGACTGATAAACCCCCACCCCCTTCCCTGCACCTCTACCCCCCTTGCCGGCTGTTTGCAATAGGAGGGGGTGGGATGGGGCGAAGTTAAGCTCTACTCCTGCCCCGCCCCCTCTCAGTGCTGGCTGCGACAAGGGGCAGAGAGGGAGCTGGAGCTTAGCACACTGGCTCCCGCCCCATCCCGCCTCCTCCCATTGCCGAGAGATGGCGAGGGGGAGGAAAGGGGCAGACAGTTCAGCAGAGCTAAACTGTTTCTCCCCACCCCATGGCATGGCGGCCTCGGCTTATATGCACCAGGACAGGGCCATCTGAACAGGTGCACAAATGTTAGATTTGTGCGCCCGTTCACGCGTTTTTATATTGCCGGCGGACAAATGTAAACAACGCAGATGCCTCTGTGAATCCAGCCTGATACGATAGAAACTACAAGTTGACTGGTAAAAAACAAGCCTCCACACAAAACCATATGTGGGAAAATAAAACAGTTCTGGGGGTTTGAATGCAGCAAAGACAAAAATAAAGAAAACAAGGATTTTTATTGGGCAAAAGTACAAAAACCTAAAGAAGTACCTGAGCAAAAAAAGGGATACAAATCTGAAATAGTTGTAATCAGAATTAATTGGCTAAATAGTTCTCCCGTCTTTTGTATCGCGTGGCGAACTCCAGCAACACAAAACCTCCGAAAAATGGGAGAATTGATGTTTTTTCACCCCCCCCTAAAAACTAATAAAACGTATACAATATATTTTCCTCACAACGGTTTTACTAGAAAATACAACTTGTCCCATTAAAAAAACCCGTTATATAGCTATTTAGACAGAAGAATTAAAGAAGTTATGGCTTTTTAAATACGGAAGTGAAAAAATCCCCACATTTAGCCGCATGAGGTACCGAACTAGGCTCCTTAACCCCTTCACGCCCCAGGGTGTACAGTTATATTGAGTGGGATTGAGAGCTGATCCTGCTGCCGGTACAGCGGGTGTCGTCTGTCTTCGGCAGCTGAGGCCGACCCAACCCACAACAGGCACAAAAAGTGCTCACACTGATTGCATCTGGTAACCCATTAGATGCTGTTGGCAATTCTGACAGTGGCATTTAAATGACCCGATTGATGTTCCGGGATTCCTGAATAGCCCACCCACTTCACCACAATGAGATAATGAGTTTTAATTACCATGGCAGCTCAGGGCCTTCTGAAGGCCGCCATGACTGTTTGTCTATCAAGTCTGTGTGTGGCATGCCTTCATAGATTGCCTGTCAGAACTTGATATAATGCAATACTATGGTATTGCATTACCTTGTCTAGTGATCAGAATTCAAGTCTCCTATGAAGACTAGAAAACATGTGACAAAAATTTTATTAGAAAAAAAAAAAGTGTAAAAATCTCCCCTTTTCCCGTATTTATACTATTTGGTATTGCTGCATCCATAAAAGTCTGATCTATAAAGTAACTAGCTTACCCGTCGCGCGTTGCTGCGAAGACAGACATACATACATTCATTCGTTTTTATATATCTAGATAACAACCAATCATAGCGCAGCTTTCATGTTACCTCAGTGGTATAATATATAACAACCAATCACAGCGCAGCTTTCATGTTACCTTAGCAGTATAAAATATAACAACCAATCACAGCGCAGCTTTCATGTTACCTGAGCAGTAAGAGAAATAACAACCAATCACAGCGCAACTTTTATTCTGCCTCAGCAATATAAAAAATAGCAACCAATCACAGCGCAGCTTTCATGTTACCTCTGCGGTATTATATATAGCAACCAATCACAGCGCAGCTTTCATGTTACCTCTGCGGTATTATATATAGCAACCAATCACAGCGCAGCTTTCATGTTACCTCTGCGGTATTATATATAGCAACCAATCACAGCGCAGCTTTCATGTTAACTTAGTGGTATAATATATAACAACGAATCGCAGCACAGCTTTCATGCAACCTCAGTAGTATAAGAAGTAGCCACCAATCACAGCACAGCTTTTATGTTACCTCAGCAGTATAAGAAATAGCAACCAATCACAGCACAGCTTTCATTTTACCTCAGTATAATATATAACAACCAATCACAGCACAGCTTTCATGTTAACTTAGTGGTATAATATATAACAACGAATCGCAGCACAGCTTTCATGCAACCTCAGTAGTATAAGAAGTAGCCACCAATCACAGCACAGCTTTTATGTTACCTCAGCAGTATAAGAAATAGCAACCAATCACAGCACAGCTTTCATTTTACCTCAGTATAATATATAACAACCAATCACAGCACAGCTTTCATGTTACCTCAGTATAATATATAACAACCAATCACAGCACAGCTTTCATGTTACCTCAGCATTCTCAATATCCAGCAATTGTCCTGCGATACGTTCGGCGGATGCATCATTTTGTAGTTCAACACGCCTCCCGTTGCTCGTAATGCCTTTTGCTTTCGTGCTTGAGATGGAAATCAAACGATCTTTGTCTGGGGGGCATAACTGTCGACGACGCTCGCACGCACCCCACCTATCGTAGGATAGTTGTACTATGCCAGTAATCTTCCCAGGAGTGTACTCAGCAACTTCCCAAAGTCTCATGGCAATTGGATGAATGGTGTAGTAATGCATAAAGGACAGACAGACAGACATACATTCATTTATATATATCAGGAAGTGAGAGAATTAGATTCCGTACGTAAAATTTGGACGCTAATTGTTTTGCGCTTAGAATTAAATAATAGACTTGGGACCCATTAAGTTTTCCTATTTATGACATATTCAATGCCCGTGCCAAATTTCAAGTTTGTATGTGAGAAAATTACATTCCGTACGTAAAATTTGGACGCTAATTCTTTTGCGCATAGAATTGAATAATCGAGTTGGGACCCATTAGCGTTTCCTATTTATGACATATTCAATGCCCGTGCCAAATTTCAAGTTTATATGTGAGAAAATTACATTCCGTACGTAAAATTTGGACGCTAATTCTTTGGCGCATAGAATTGAATAATCGAGTTGGGACCCATTAGCTTTTCCTATTTATGACATAATCAATGCTCGTGCCAAATTTCAAGTTTTTATTACATTGGGAAGTGAGAGATTTAGATTCCGTACGTAAAATTTGGACGCTCATTCTTTTGCGCATAGAATTGAATAATCGAGTTGGGACCTATTAACTTTTCCTATTTTTGACATAATCAATGCTCGTGCCAAATTTCAAGTTTCTATGACATTGGGAAGTGAGAAAATTAGATTCCGTACGTAAAATTTGGACGCTAATTCTTTGGCGCTTAGAATTGAATAATCGAGTTGGGACCTATTAGCTTTTCCTATTTATGACATAATCAATGCTCGTGCCAAATTTCAAGTTTCTATGACATTGGAAAGTGAGAAAATTAGATTCCGTACGTAAAATTTGGACGCTAATTCTTTGGCGCTTAGAATTGAATAATCAAGTTGGGACCGATTAACTCTTTCCAATCCAATTTGTATTCTGGTTTTTCTAGGGGGCTTACTCTTTTTCTGCTGTTATACAATGGCGCTATATGCTGGCTAAAGTCAGTACTGCATGAGGTGATTCATTGGATAGGCTCAGACAGCAGAGAGGCTGGCAATATACAGTAAGAGAACCCTGACGGGCATCTTGCAACATCGGAGCTGTACAGCCTTAAATCATAATGTCTTTAGACGACAGACAGTGGATTGGAAAGGGTTAACCTTTCCTATTTATGAAATAATCAATGCTCGTTCCAAATTTCAAGTTTCTATGACATTGGGAAGTGAGAAAATTAGATTCCGTATGTAAAATTTGGACGCTAATTCTTTTACGCCTAGAATTGAATAATCGCGTTGGGACCCATTAACTTTTCCTATTTATGACATAATCAATGCTCGTGCCAAATTTCAAGTTTCTATTACATTAGGAAGTGAGAGAATTAGATTCCGTACGTAAAATTTGGACACTAATTCTTTTGTGCTTAGAATTGAGTAATCGAGTTGGGACGTATTAGCTTTTCCTATTTATGACATAATCAATACTTGTGCCAAATTTCATGTTTCTACGACATCGGGAAGTGAGAGAATTAGTGGCAATGATGGAAATCAAACGATCTACGTAGGGGGGGCGTAACTGTCGACGACACTCGCACGCGCGCCATTTATCATAGCATAAATGTATTATGCCTATAATCTTCCCAGGAGTGTACTCAACAACTTCCCAAAGTTTCATGGCGATTGGATGAATGGTGTAGTCTATATATATAAAATTGAATGTATGTCTGTATGCGTGCGTGTCTGTCTGTCTGTCTGTTTGTCCTTTATGCGCTACTACACCATTCATCCGATCGCCATGAAACTTTGGGAAGTTGTTAAGTACACTCCTGGGAAGATTATAGGCATAGTACAACTATCCTACGATAAATGGCGCGCGAGCGTCGTCGAAAGTTACGCCCCCCCCCCCCACGTAGATCGTTTGATTTCCATCACTGGATGTCTGACAGTTAAAGCTGCATTGTGATGTCATTAAGGCTCTATTATGACACGTACAGAGCCACGTAGATCGTTCGATTTCCATCATTGCCACTAATTCTCTCACTTCCCGATGTCGTAGAAACATGAAATTTGGCACGAGCATTGACTATGTCATAAATAGGAAAAGGTAATGGGTCCGAACTCGATTATTCAATTCTATGCGCAAAAGAATTAGCGTCCAAATTTTACGTACGGAATCTAATTTTCTTGCTTCCCAATGTCATAAAAACTCGAAATTTGGCGTGAGCATTGATTATGTCATAAATAGGAAAAGTTAATAGGTCCCAACTCGATTATTCAATTCTAAGTGCAAAAGAATTGGTGCCCAAATTTTACGTACGGAATCTAATTTTCTCGCTTCCCAATGTCATAGAAACTTGAAATTTGGCACGAGCATTGATTATGTCAAAAATAGGAAAAGTTAATGGGTCCCAAATCGATTATTCAATTCTAAGCGCCAAAGAATTAGCGTCCAAATTTTATGTACGGAATCTAATTCTCTCATTTTCTGATGTCATAGATAGATAGATAGATAGATAGATAGATAGATAGACTGTATGCAATAACCCTGGATGTCTGACAGTTAAAGCTGCATTGTGATGCCATTAAGGCTCTATTATGACACGTACAGCTTGGAACCATAAATACTAGAGCACGCCAGCCATTTACAGTCAGTCTCCATTGGAGTTGGAAGTGGTAAACAAGTACTAGGCTATCTTCCCAAGAAGCCACAGCAGCCGGATAATCTACAAAATCTCATTCAGGTAGGTAGGTTCAGTTCTTGGAGGTTGGGGAATGCTTATGGGCAAGGCCTTATGTCTCATCCCAACTCGATTATTCAATTCTAAGCGCAAAAGAATTAGCGTCCAAATTTTATGTACGGAATTTAATTCTCTCACTTCCCAATGTCATAGAAACTTGAAATTTGGCACGAGCATTGATTATGTCATAAATAGGAAAAGTTAATGGGTCCCAACTCAATTATTCAATTCTAAGCGCAAAATAATTAGCGTCCAAATTTTACATACGGAAAGTAATTTTCTCACTTCCTGATGTCATCTATATATATAAAAAGGAATGTATGTCTGTCTGTCTGTCCTTTATGCATTACTACACCATTCATCTAATCACCATGAAACTTTGGGAAGTTGCTGAGTACACTCCTGGGAAGATTACTGGCATAGTACAACTATCCTATGATAAATGGCGTGCGTGCGAGCATCGTCGACAGTTATGCCCCCCAGACAAAGATCGTTTGATTTCCATCTCAAGCACAAAAGCAAAAGCCATAACAAGCAAGCGTGTTCAACTACAAAATGATGCATCCGCCGAATGTTTCGCAAGACAATTGCTGGATATTGAGAATGCTGAGGTAAAATGAAAGCTGTGCTGTGATTGGTTGCAATTTCTTATACTGCTGAGGTAAAATGAAAGCTGTGCTCTGATTGGTTGCTATTTCTTATACCGCTGAGGTAACATGAAAGCTGTGCTGTGATTGGTTGCCATATATTATACCGCTGAGGTAACATGAAAGCTGTGCTGTGATTGGTTGCTATATATTATACTGCTGAGGTAACATGAAAGCTGCTGTGCTGTGATTGGTTGTTATATATTATACCACTGAGGTAACTTGAAAGCTGCGCTGTGATTGGTTGTTATCTAGATATATAAAAACGAATGTATGTATGTATGTCTGTCTTCGCAGCAACGCGCGACGGGTACGCTAGTAGCGCATAAAGGATAAACAGACAGACACGCAGACAGACATACATTCAATTTTATATATATAGATGCATAACTTATCCTGCATGGTGAATATCATCAGAAAAACAAAAAGTTTCTACGCCAGAATTTGCGCTTTTTTTTGTTCATCCCATCTCCAAGAAAAATGTTATAAAAACCATTCAAAAAGTTGTATGCACTCCAAAATACCAATAGAAACTACAGAACGTCTGGCAAAAAGTGAGCCCTCGCACAACTGTGTCAATGGAAAAAGAAAAAAGTTAGGACTATCAGAAGATGGCGGCAAGAAAAGGATGATTTTTTTTAAAGTAGTACAACAGCAACAAAAAAACTATATAAATTTGGTATTGTCATCATCGTACTATAAGGCCTTAGTCAGACGGGCGTTTTTAGCCGCGATTTGCGCATGCGCATGCGTCCGGCGATTTTATAAAACCATTGCTTTGCAATGGTATCGGACACATGAGCGCTTTTTATGCGCTCGTCCGATAAATTATAGAACAAAAAATCGCAGATCGCACCTATCTGCGATCTGCGATTCCTGTTCTCTTCTGTATATGCGCTCAATGGGGCCGGCAGCAACAGCGCCGACCCCATTGAGAACATATAGAAGACAAATCATTCTTCTCTGCCACAGCTGTAACAGCTGTGGCAGAGAAGAACGATGTTTGCCCATTGAATTCAATGGAGCGGCAATACAGCCGCTCCATTGAAAGCAATGGGCTGCTGGCGTGCGCGGGGTGAATTGTCGGGAAGGGGTTAAATATATAAGCCCTTCCCTGCAATTCATCCTAAAATGTGTTAAAATTAAAAAAAATTGTATACTCACCTTTCCGCTGCAGCCGGAGTCCAGCCGCGGCCGCTGTCAGTTCTCCTGAACTGCTTCTTGGCACTATTCAGCCGGCGGGGCTTTAAAATCCCCGCCTGCTGAATGATCTGCCTCTAATTGGTCACAGCCCTGACCAATCAGAGGCCGGTTTCACTCACACACCCATTCATGAATTCATGAATGGGTGAGTGACTGCTGCCTCTCAGCGCTGAGCCAATCAGGGGCAGGTCTGACTCACATCCATTCATGAATTCATGAATGGGTGTGAGTGAGGCATGCCTCAGATTGGCTCAGCGCTGAGCCAATCAGGGGGCAGGTCTGACTCACACCCCCTTCACACCCACTGCAGGACGGCCGCGCGGAGCTCCGGCAGTCGGGAGAAGGTGAGTATACAATTTTTTTTTATTTTAACACATTTTAGGATGAATTGCAGGGAAGGGCTTATATATTTAAGCCCTTACCGACAATTCATCCCGCGCTCGCCCGCAGCGCATTGCTTTAAATGGAGACGGCTCTATTGCCGTCTCCATTGAATGCAATGCGCTGGACAGCTCCGGCCCGTTTCTAATGAAACGCGGCTAGGAGCAGATTTTCGGGCGATTTGCGGGCGACTTGCGCGCACCGGTCACGCGATTTGCGGATGCGCATCCGTCATGCGATCCGCAAATCGCGCGAAAAAACGCCCGTCTGACTAAGGCCTAACAGAGAATAAAGCTATCATGTAACTTTTACCACAGCTTCTACGCCGTAAGGGCTTATTCACACGTCCGTATATCGGCCGGGTTTTCAGGCCCAGCCGATATACGGTGTCCCTTTCTGCAGGGGAGGAGGCGGGCTGGGTCGGGAGCTCCCGCCCCTCTCCGCCCCCTGCCACTGTTTGCATGTGGGAGGGGTGAGACGGGGGCAATCTCTCTTCATACATCCGGGGTGTCGACTGTTTCTTACAGCCGACACCCAGCAACAGCACCAATGACCCGTGTGACTCTTCCAGGCTGTTAACCTTTTAAATGCTGCTCTCAACTCTGACAGCGGCCTGTAAATCCCCCGAACGATGTTCGGGAGTCCTGTACGGCCCCCTGCTATGAGATCACAGGGAGCCGTGCGGGTGTCATGGCAGCCGGGGGTCCTCTGAAAGTCCTTGGGGCTGTCATGGCAGAATGACTATCAAGCCATCCCCGTGAGGTTGCTTGAGAAACTGCCTGTCAGATTGCAGTATGATGTAATGCTATGGCACTATATTACACTGCAAGAGCGATCAAAGCAGCAAAAGTTGTGGTCCCCTCTGGGGACTAAAAAGGGAGTAAAAATAAGAACAATAAAGTTTTACCAATTATTAAAAAAAAAAGTAATAAAAGTTTAAAAAAAAACTTTTTTGCCATATTTGTTATAAAATAATCTAAATAAAAAAAACCAAAATACATATTTGGCATCAATGTGTCCAAAAAAGTCTGATCTATCAAAGTAATACATTATTTATCCCACACAATTAACGTCATCAGAGAGAAAAAAAAAGAACGCCAGAAATGCTGTTTTTTTTTGGTCATCCTGTCTCCAAGAAAAATGCAATAAAAAGCGATCAAAAAGACACATGAATTCCAAAATATTACCGACGGAAAGTACAGGATGTCCCGCAATGTGCTCTTGCACAAGTATATCGCCGAAAAAATAAAAAATCTATTGTGAGCAGAAGATGGTTGCAGAATTTTTTTTTTTTTAAAGTAAATATCTTTAAAAAAAATACAAGTAGTACAGCAAAATCAAAAACTATATAAGGCTGGGTTCAGACGAACGTATATCGGCCAAGTTTTCACTCCCAGCCGATTTACGTCGTCTCTCCCTGCAGGGGGGAGCCTGGAAGAGCCAGGAGCAGTGCTCTGAGCTCCCACCCCCTCTCTGCCTCCTCTCCGCCCCTCTGCACTATTTGCAATAAAAAGAGCCAGGACAGGGGCGGGGCTAATTCTCGGAACTTAGCCTCACCCCCGCCCCGCCTCTTTTCATCGCAAATAGTACAGAGGGGCGGAGAGGAGGCAGAGAGGGGGTGGGAGCTCAGAGCACTGCTCCTGGCTTTTACACTCTCCCCCCCCCCCTGCAGATGAGGACATCGTCTATCGGCTTGGCGTGAAAACCCAGCCGATATACGTTCGTCTGAATCCAGCCTTAGTTTGGTATCATTGTAATCGTATTGACCCATACAATAAAGTTATCATGTCATTTTTGTTGCAGTTTGTGCGCCGTAGAAACAGGACGCACCGAAAAATGGAGGAATTCCTTTTTTCCCCATTTCTCTCCACTTACAATTTTTAAAAAGAACGTTTTTCACTACACCATATGATACATTAAACAGCACCATTGAAAAATACAACTCGTCCCGCAAAAAACAAGCCCTCCTACAGCGACGGCGATGGGTAAATAATGGAGTTACGATTTTTTTATAATACGGGAGGAACAAAAACGTAAATGGAAAAAAGCTTGGTGACTAAGGGGTTAAGGAGTAAACGGGTTGAAAACAATTTCATTTAAAATATTTTCATATTTAAAATGTATTTATTTATGTTTTCCAAAAACAATTTTATTTTGAAATTGCAAATCCCCTTTACATAAATTCTCCCCAGAAGAGACGAGACTTAATACAATGTTAATGTCCCACCATAAAAATCTAACTACACTCTCGCATGCCAAAAAGTTGCAATGCCAAAAGCTGGTATTGTATAAGCAAACAGATAATAATCATCAATCTTAAGCAACTCATTAAAACTGTATTTTTAAATAGATTCTTCATGGAGAACAAATGCCTCATTAATCTGGAGCATTTCAAGCCGAGAGCGTAAGTAAGGTCAGAGAGAATAATGAGTGACAAGACAGGTCCACCAGACATTGCATGTTCCTTACCTTGAAGCCTTCCGTAATGTAAAGGTCAACAGATTTGTTAACGAAAGAGAAAAATGAACGGTTATCTCAATGATTAGCCCGAAATGGCTGAATTACTGCTTATGTAGAGGGGTTGTCTCATTCGCCAGTATGGAGTAATGGAAAAGGGAACGCGTGATGATGACAAGGATCATTTGTCTTCAAGAAGGATCGCACACTTTCGCACACTGCTGCACTAATCTGCAATGTTGTCACTTTATCAACGCCCGGAAATAGTCACATTAAAATCTAAATTACACTCGATGTCTATGTACGTGCATGAAATTGGTGTGCATGGGGGTAACCTTACAATGGTCAATGGTTGGGCCCTTCTATGTGTTGGCGTAGTATGTTGGTGACGATTCCTTCTTCAAGATCCTAGAGTTTCCCGTACAGAAGGATCTTGGAAGATTTTTGTACTATGAGCACTGAGTTATGTAGCTGTCAAAGAATTGTATGTCTTCAACATGCGGCCAAAGTTCTTCAGCAAACTGAGGCTATTACTATCTATTAGTGCCTGTAAGCACAGGTCAGCGCTTCCGTGCAGTCCTGTGTTAACCCTTTGCAATCCAATTTTGGATTCAGGGGTTCCTAGGGTGTTTTCTTTTTCTGACATTATACAATGGCACCATCTGCTGGCTAGAGCCAGTATTGCAGTGTGGGACATGCTGGAGAGGCCCCTGACAACAGAGCAGCCAGTAATATACAGTAAGAATACCCTGCCGGACGTCTTTCGACATCGGAGCTGTACAGCCTTCAATCAGAATGTCTTCAGACTTAGGACAGTGGATTGGAAAGGGTTAAAGGGGGTTGTGTGATCAGAAGAAATAAATGTTAAAGGCCGGGCAGGTGATGAAATTAAAAAAGACAGTATACTCACCTGTTTTTAGCTCCCAAACCAGGCTTAGCTGCTCCTTCTGTCCCATCCACGGTCGGCCGTCAGAAGTCAGGTGACCGCTAAGTTAACTCCTGGCATCATGGCACCTAGGAGATTGGATGGTGATGCTTCAAGCTCTGATTGGTTGGAGTGGTCACCTGACTTCCAGCAGCCACAAGGAAGCGGCTCAACGGGGGGCCGAAGACAGGTTAATATGCTGTCTTTTTTATTTCATCACTTGCCCCCGGCCCTAACATTTTTTTTCTTATAATCATACAACCCTTTATAGGCTGCTATTTTGGCTTCATTCTTGGGTTCAGGTCCACATAGGGCTGGATCAAGGCTGATGGAGGTGTAAGGCCATGCACAGGCATGTTGAACTCCACTGTCCGATCATTGGGGGTTTTACCACTGAGTCCAAGAATGGGCATCCCGTGTCCCCCTCTTCTTCTCACTGCACCCCCCACACTATAATCAGGCTCGTTGGGTTTCCTTTCTGGCATTTTACCAGTTAATACAGGACTTTTTTTGTCTGTCATTTTATACCTCCAAACAGGTTGGCTGTAACCAAATTATTACTGGGCTGAGAAGCCTCACTTACTAGACGAGCTGGGCCAAGCTCCTTTAGGCTAGTCACTATCCCATTCTCCTCATAAGCCAGCATCTTCCACATTAAGGACTCTTGGCCAGGTTTCGGTCATATCAGTTCCGGTGAGGGCCATGCATGAAAGTTGGCCTGATTAGCTGGAGTGGACTAGAGGGTCCGGTTGTAGCTATTTAACTGAGAAGGGTCCGACATTGCAGAAAATAACGAACAATCTTAATTTGCAACCGGCAATGGAAAATTTACCAAGAGCGCTTCCATTCACATGGACATTTCTTAAACCCGCTGACACAGGAGGGTTCAACAGTCTTTCATCCAATTAACTAGGAATACATTAACTCCAGACCAGTAATCGGAGAGAAGGAAACAGAGGACCCAGGCATGCCCTTTCCTTTTTTCCCTTTTCTATTTAATCCAGTCTTAAGCCCAATGCCCGCGGGCGTATTTGCACTGCTGGATCCGGAGAGGGCGTCTACCTCCGGATCCCGCTGCAAATACTGCCCATAGACATGCTGCGGAAAAATCCCAGCATGTCCTATTCTAGTGCGAACCTCACACGGACAGCTTCCATTGCAGTCAATGAAAGCCGTCCGTCCCGCGGCGCGTCATTCTCTGCACTGCGTATGTGCGGCAGCGCGCCAACCGGCACATCCACAGTGCAGAGAGAAGACCAAATGACTGGTACGCGGGGGTCACTGCCGGGGCACAGGGTCTGATTTTGCTGCAAGATCTCGCAGTCGGAAACTGACCCGGCCATGTGCATTTGGCCTTACCCGTCACTCTACAGCCACCGAAGAATGCTGACCGAAGGACGTTTGCTATGGCACACTCTTATGCATAGAAAAAACTCCATAACCTCTGTCTACCGTTTTGCTGAACACAACACGGACTACTTCTGGTTTTCTTCCCGCTCAGCATCATTCTTCCATTCCTGTACCCTCTTAAAGGCACAGTGAAACAAGAATTATACAACCTGAATCCAGATTTCTGTTGAACCATGCTGATGGGAGGCCATAATTTGATGCAAGCAGCATGAATCGATGACCCCTTACTGTCACACTGGTGGAGGTGAAGTGATAATGTGTTGAATGTTTTTTTGCTCAAGAGGGGTGTCTTCTCTCCTTAAGCAGAGGACCCAAAATGTGTGGAGACACCTAGAGGGTGAATGGGTCGGGGGATGGCTTCATCTCTCCCCAAAGAGAGCACCCAGAAGGGGTGTGAGAAGACACCTGAAAAGGGAGTGAGGAGACTTATATGGCCATGCACGCCTCTCTGGGTAATTTATTCAAATAAGGAAGATGGAACAATACCTCTGCAGCGCCACCTATTGGATGGCAGCATTCCTTCAAATCAATGTACCACCGTTTTTTCGCACACCCTGGGTCCTCTGATACCTGTGGATGATCCCCACAAGGAATTGCTGAGGTTCTGTGCGCCAAATGAGTTCAGATGCCTTACTGGATCTCCAATAAAGTGGCCATACAGTGTATATGAACTTAGAAGCTTAAGAAAAGTCACTCTTCGACTGCCAGCAAGTGTAAGTAGTGAAAACCAGAAAACAGATGCAGCCTATATAGGGCGAGGAGCACGGACATCCCGACACGGAGCTACAGGCTGTAAACTACTTATAGCCATTCAGTGATATGAAAACCTGATCCGCACATACGTGTCTCTGGCGTCATCAGCTTCTAAATTCAGATGTCTGAAGGGTTTCTTAATGAATGTAAGGTGCTGTGTGTGCACCAAGTCCATGCCAAGTACGTGCAGAAGTCAGAGGAGCGACAGGCGACACAGGAATCAGGGTACGATGCCGACACCAGGCTTATAAATATATACTTATTACAACAAGTAAACTTGGAGATGAAGTTGCCGTAGAACTTCTGTTAGTAGATAAGTGATATGCGGTGATTCAGAAAGGTCAGACAACCCAACTGACTGTAACTGAGAGTATGCTTAACTCTAATGTGAGTGGCGGATGGTAACAATCTGTTATAAATCACAGAGATTAGTACCACGCTTCAACTGGTAATATCACCAAACGTTTCAACCCAGCAATGGCGGTCACACAGTCCAAAGGTAACACAAGTGCTGTCCAATAAGTAGTCTGAAGCAGTGGATGAATATGTATTTCCCTGGTGTTGGCTTAAGTTTATGCATTTTAATTGGCAGGCCTGCATTTAAGGCATTACCCATGTGCACTTGTCAGGCCTTTTCCTGAGGGCCTACCTCACTTACATATCTCCAGCGTATTTGATACCGTAATGCAGGTGACGTGTCTTTAGATGTCTGTTGGGGGTACCCCAATTTGCAGAGCTGCAGGATGAGATGAATCCTTTGTAGTATTTTCTGTAGCTGTAGTCCCTGTAGCTTTCTTAGTGGCACTGGTCTGGCACATTATGGAGTTGCACTTCTTGCTGCCTCCTTTATTGTGCCACTATCCCTCTGTAGATTTTTCAGGACATGTCCTCCATGGCTCCTCGGTTCTTTGGCAGCTCTCTTTCCTGGCAATGCAGTCTCATCATAAGGCTCAATACCAGTGGAATTGTTCTCCAGCTTGCAGGTCTTTATTATCTCAAGTGCTCCAGATCTCCCACCTGAGCTCTGTAGCCTATGGGAAGTCGCATACAACACTCCATAGAGAAATACACAAACTCCAGTAATGTATGACGGATGGTAGAGAGCAAGATTACATAACTATAGGAACCATGACAGAGCTTATTACACCACAAACTCAAACCTGGGCTGCCTTCTTACACAGAGAAGCGGAGATGGTCCTCACCCTGCAGTGTGCAAGTATTATACAAACATGTCCATCATTATGGTACCTACACAGAGTCATTTCATCGCGGACCGTGCTTTGCATTTTCGAAACCAGCGTACTTACTGATAATCACAAGTCATCAGATGCAACAAATATGTTAAGAAGCTTGTGTTGGCACAAACTTGGAATGTCAGTCTAAGTGAATATGGTCCAATCTTTTTTCTTCTTTCTTCCAAGGTTCCATACATTGAGGAATTGTAGTCAGGGGTCCTGGGTCAGGAGTTGGAATTTGCAGTGACCTAGGGAGGTATTGGCATCAATAAACCTAGATTCCGCAAAGTGACCAGGGTTTCTGAATCATCCATGTAGGTAGGTGGAAGTACCAATAAGCCTTCATGGCCTGAGTCACACCATACTGGTTCAATCGGAGCCCTGGAAGCAAAATGGGCCCAGGATAAAGTAGGGATCTGCAGGTGGTGGTCGTAGGTGGTGTTGCCACGTGAGGCCATTATATCGTATGCCGTGAAATGCTTAATGAGACGGCATGTGACTGGGGACTAGTAGTAAAGGTAAAGTGAACGTCAGGGGGGGGGGAGGAGCTTAGACAGGAAGAGAAGGAGGGGAGAGCGGAAGAGGACCTCAGACAAGCGACGCAAGGAGAAGACTGAAGACGGCAGCGGTGAAGAACGAGCAGACTAAGTGAGTGTAAGAAGAAAAGCAAGCGAGAAGAAAAGCGGGGAGCTTCCGAAGTGCAGAAGATAGGGGAGAAGAGAATAAGACTAGGCAGAGCGGACAGCAGTAGTATGAAGAAGGAGCGGGTGGAAGACAAGCCGGTCAGAAAGGAGAAGGACAACAGCAGCAATGGAAGACTTACGGGCGAAGATCCAACAGGCAGTGCAGCAAGACGGCACCGGGTGGCTGGAGGAGATATTTGGCAAGCTGCAGGTCGGTGTCGGAGCCCGGTCGGCCGGCGGAACCAGAGGTACGGGAGCAAGAAGACAGGAGTGGTACAGCGCAAGAAGCAGATGCCGGGCGGGGACGCCCGATGAGAAGGAAAAACCCTCCAGCAAGGCTCAGTCCGAGTCCAGCGGCGAAACGAGGGAGCCGGAGAACCAGCCGGGGCAGTGAGAAGCCGCAGGTTCCGGGAAGCGCCAGCCACAAAAGGGCGGCAAATTTGAACCGCGCGGCGGGAAAAACGCCCGCGAGGCAGCAACGGTCACCACCAGCAGGCGGTCCGGGATCAATTGAAGGGCAGTCGGCAGCATCTGGGGCATGCTCCAACACAGCGGATCAGCGCGTGTCTGGGAGCATAACGGCGGTAATTTCAAGGCAGGAGGTGCAGCAAAGAAAAGAGAAGACCCTGAGGAGCGCGCGGCATGGCCGCCGGCTCTCACAAGATGGCGGCGCTGCCGCCCAACGCGAGCAGGTAGAGAACAGGGGGGCGGCAAGGGGGGAGGTGGTGAGGCGAGTTGAAGGAAGTTTAGGCAGGGACGAGCACAGGACCACCGCAAGGGAGGGGAGCATTGCAGCCCCGCGCATAGCTCAGTGAGCAGCGCTGCCAGCAGAGCTTTTAGCGCACAGAGAAGCGATAGGGATAGAGCAGCTTCAGTTGAAGGTAGTGGGAGCCTGTTTTCAGACCCCAGTCCAGAAAGATCACCAGGCCCGCGCCCCCTCAACCCCCGCCGTGCACAGGGCGATAATTGGCCCGGATGCCCCACCTCATCCCCACATCGGGCGGTACCACATTGCCCCCCCCGGGAGCATGGCCAGCACTACCCACTACAGAGCATTCCTGCTAGCACTGCGCACCCCGCCATTGCCAGTTCTCATAGGCTCGTTTACGTTAACCTCAAGTATGTGAGTTCCCTAGCACACACCGAGGGATACTCCTCTTATAGCACCCAGAGCCGCGCCGGCAGTAACCGACAGGGACAAGGCGCCAAGCGCAGGCAGAGGGAGAGAGCCAGGCGGGAGCGATACCAGAAAAAGCGTGATAGCGAACAAGGAAGGACAGGAGCGCAGAGGCATAGCGGTAGTCCTAGTGAGAGTAGGGCCAGCGAGAGAGACAGGCATACGGCTTTTGAGCAAGAATACAAACTGACGACACACCGCCGGCCGGCGGTTTCGCCTTCAACCTCCACGAACATGGATCTCATACGCCCTAGGGGGCGGGAGTTTTCGCAGAGACGGCCAGAGCTGGGCCACGCTGGAGTTGCTTATTCAAGGAGGGCTCGAGAGGCTACGAACAGGGTTGATCGGCAGCCCTCGCCTTCACAACGCAGAAGTCCGGACAGAAGACTGGCGAGGACCACGTCCTTGGCATCGCCGGAGGTCGGTCGAGCCGGTGAGTCAACATACATAAATGCATGGAAAAATGTCATGGATCCCGCTAAGGCGGCGGATAGAGGTGATCTGGTTACGGTGATAAAGTCCCTGTTGAGCAAGGTCGATCGAACAGAAGGGCTTTCAGTGTCCTGCAGTTCGCCAGGGGGCAAGGGCTCGCCTGCGGGTAATGATGGTGTCGGCTCAACAGGCGGTGGTGAGGCGGACCCCTTAGAGGGGCTGAAATACGCCGACTCTTTGTTTTGCGGTGTTGCCCCGTTGAGGGTCGGTTTGTCCAAAGAATTACTAGAGAAAATTTGTAAAGGAATTTATGTGGATATTTGGTCCTTGCTATCGGTGGACCACGTTATGGTGGATAAAGAGCGCGTGTCCGAGCGCGGAGCCGAAAAGAAGCCGAAGGTGGCTAAAACATTCGGTAATTGGTTGCAAGCCTACACGGTACTGGCATATGTGACATGCCAACATCAGCCTAAAAAAGGTCCGGAACTCATGGTGTACCTCAACACCATCTATAGTGCTTATAAATTGCACGGCGGCGCGGCGTGGTGGCGATACGACGAAGATTTCAGGCGCCGCATTTCGGGTGTAAACCACATAAGCTGGGCGTCTAAAGCAACAGACGTATGGATCCAGCTTATTCTAGCCCAGCGCCCCCAAAGAACATCCTTTCAAGGGGGTGCCGCAGGGGGCAGTCAACAGCCACCTGCGGCTTCACCGAGACCCAATGGCTCCTGTTGGTTGTACAACGAGGGCCACTGTCGTTTTTTCTCCACATGTAAGTTCAGACACAAATGTTCGGTCTGCGGGGGCCAGCACGCTGCAATACGTTGCTTTAGAAAGCAAAGAGCATCCACCACTGGGGGCGGTGTCAGTGGAGCGCCGCACCAGTGAGAAGCAAGTTCCTGTTTCAGTGGTTAGACAAATACCAAAGGGAGCGGGAAGCAAAAATACTTAGACTTGGTTTTTCCGTCGGCTTTGTTATTCCGTTCACTTTTCAGCCAGTGTCAACGTCGAGCCCCAATTTGAAGTCCGCAATTGACAATTTAAATTTAGTAAGGGAAAAATTGCTTAAGGAAGTAGAGCTGGGCCGCATGGCCGGCCCCTTTGAGGAACCCCCTTTCGTTAACTTGCGGGTTTCCCCATTGGGGCTAGTACCCAAGAAGGAAGCCGGCAAGTTCCGCCTGATACATCATTTATCCTTCCCAAAAGGGGAGTCGGTAAACGATGGTATTTCAAAAGAACAAGCCTCAGTGGTTTACACTTCTTTTGATCAGGCGGTACTTTTAGTCAAGAAAGTGGGTAAGCGGGCGCATCTAGCGAAAGTTGATATCGAATCGGCTTTTCGGTTATTGCCCGTGAACCTGGACTGTTTTCACTTGCTGGGTTGTAAAGTGGACAACCAATACTTTTTTGACACGTGTTTGCCGATGGGGTGCTCCATTTCATGTTATTACTTCGAGCTATTCAGCTCCTTCCTGGAGTGGATGGTCAGGTACGAGACGGGCATCTCATCAGTGACACACTACCTGGATGATTTTCTGTTCATCGGTTCAGAGTCATCAGGGATGCGGGGTCTTGTTAGATACGTTTCGGCAACTCATGCATCACGCTGGGGTTCCGTTATCCGAAGAAAAGACCATGGGTCCAGTAACTCGGCTTGTTTTTCTCGGGATAGAGATAGATACGATTGACATGGTTTTCAGGCTTCCGGCGGATAAAGTAGCGCGGCTTCGTCAGTCGGTAAAAGAAGTGTCGTGCTGTAAAAAGGCCACGTTGCGGCAGGTGCAGGTCCTCCTGGGTTTGTTAAGTTTTGCGTGTAAAGTGATACCCATGGGCCGCGTTTTTTCCAGATGGTTATCTTTGGCAACTGTGGGGGCCAGAGAGCCTCATCATTTCATACGGATCACACAAGGAATCAGAGCCGATTTACACATCTGGCGAGTATTCTTGGATTCGTTCAACGGGCAAGTGGTGTGCCCTAAGAAAGAGTGGTCGGGCTCTGAGTTGCGTTTGTTTGCCGATGTGGCTGGGTCGGTTGGTTTCGGTGTTATTTTCCAGAACAACTGGTGCAGGGAGTCCTGGCCGGGGTCGTGGTTGGAGAGGCAATGGAATAAAAACGTTACGCTGCTGGAATTTTTCCCGTTGGTGGTGGCTTTGGAATTATGGGGCGAGGAGCTCCAAGATCGTAAGATCGGTTTCTGGTCAGATAATGAGGCGGTGGTCCACACCGTTAACAAACAGTCTTCGGCTTCACCGCCAGTGTTGGCCCTTTTAAGGCACGTGGTTCTACGATGTTTGCAGCCAGAGGCGTAACTATAGAGGGTGCAGGGGATGCGGTTGCACCCGGGCCCAGGAGCCTTAGGGGGCCCATAAGGCCTCTCTTCTCCATATAGGGAGCCCAGTACCATGAATAAAGCATTATAGTTGGAGGCCCTGTTACAGGTTTTGCATTGGGGCCCAGGAGCTTCAAGTTATGCCTCTGTGCAGCATGCTTTAGGTATGGGTATGGGTACAGATACACATAGAGGGGGGGCCCCAGCTCACGTTTTGCACCAGGGCCCCTGAGCCTTTAGTTACACCCCTGTTTGCAGCGTAACGTGTACTTACGAGCAAAGCATGTACCGGGTTATAACAATGGAGCGGCTGATGCACTCTCTCGTTCGCAGATGGAGCTGTTCAGGGAGCGGCACCCACAGGCGGCTGCCAGGGGGGTACGCTGCCCGCCTTTCTCATGGAGTCTGGCAGAAGAGAGTTGCTGAGGCTGGTGGAATCCTCGGTGGCGGTGGCAACCTGGAAAACATATAAGGCGGTTTGGTCGATGTGGTTGTCTTTTGCTGGAGGCAGCATGGTTGGGGGCGACAGTGCCCGCGGGTCAACCCTGGACATGTTATCCGCTCTACGTGCAAAACGATCATCGGTTGACGTTGCAAAAAGACATTTGTCGGGTGTCGCGTTCTTATTAAAATTACATGGTTTTAAAGGGGTTGTCCCGCGGCAGCAAGTGGGTCTATACACTTCTGTATGGCCATATTAATGCACTTTGTAATGTACATTGTGCATTAATTATGAGCCATACAGAAGTTATAAGAAGTTTTTCACTTACCTGCTCCGTTGCTAGCGTCCTCGTTCCCATGGAGCCGACTAATTTTCGCCGTCTAATGGACAAATTAGCCGCGCTTGCGCAGTCCGGGTCTTCTTCTGTTCTCAATGGGGCTCCGTGTAGCTCCGTGTAGCTCCGCCCCGTCACGTGCCAATTCCAGCCAATCAGGAGGCTGGAATCGGCAATGGACCGCACAGAAGCCCTGCGGTCCACGGAGGGAGAAGATGCCGGCGGCCATCTTCAGCCGGTAAGTAAGAAGTCACCAGAGCGCGGGGATTCAGGTAAGCGCTGTTCGGATTTTTCTTTAGGTCCCTGCATCGGGGTTGTCTCGCGCCGAACGGGGGGGGGGGGGGGGGTGGGGTTGAAAAAAAAAAAAAACCATTTCGGCGCGGGACAACCCCTTTAAGGATGTTACTAAAGACTTTGTTTTCCGTCAGATTGTTCGCGGTTGGAAAAAGGATAAAGGGCGGGTAGATTCTCGTCGCCCCATTACATATTCAGTTCTGAATAAATTAATGGAGGTGTTGGAATCCACATGCACAAACGGTTCGGAAGCGTTGTTGTTCAGAACGGCGTTTTTACTAGCCTTTTACGCGGCTCTCAGGATCAGAGAGTTAGTTCCCACTAATAAGAATAAACCCGGAGGCCTTCGCTGTAACGACGTCATCATGACGGACGGGTCCTTACGTGTTCGGGTCAGAAAATCCCAGACGGACATTTACGGCAGCGGTGAATGGCTATCGATTAGCAGCTTGGGCAGGCGCTGGTGCCCGGTGGGCACGGTAGGACAGTACATGGCTAACAGGGGGCAGAGTGAGCAATTTTTGGTTCATTCCTCAGGGCTCCCACTTACCCGGTTCCAGTTTGTGTCGGTGTTTCGTACCTCGTTACGAGCAGTGGGTTTTGAGCCATCTGAATTCGATACACACTCCTTCAGGATTGGCGCTGCAACTATAGCAGACGCAGGCGGCATGAATGAAGAACGTTTAAAGAGGTTGGGTAGATGGAAATCACAGGCGTACAAATCCTACGTGAGGCCGGACTTGATGGTCGAATGACGCTGGGTTACCGGTTTACAATGTTGTTGACAAAGCCTTGTTTTTGTTCTCTTGTACAGTTTTTTCCCGTTACGGGGTTTTTTCTTGTGTTTTTCCCTGTTTTATTTTCCCAGCTGGGGAGCCGTGGAGGGTGTACGTCATTGGCCATTCTTATATCTATTGGGCCGAAAGGAGGGCATCGGTAAGACCCATGGGAAAGAATTTAGGCTTGTCCGGAACGTCCGGAACGTGGCACGGAGTACGGGGGCTACAATGGCCTAAATTGCTGAAAATAGTAATGGATATAAGCAGACGGACCCCCCGGAGGGTGGTTTTGGTCATGCACGCCGGGGGGGAACGATCTTGGCAAAATAAAGATGGCGGATCTCTTGGTGATAATGAAGCAGGACATACTTAGTTTTCGTGACTGCTTTCAGGAATCGATCATGGTATGGTCGGACATTGTGGCGAGAAGACACTGGAGAGGAGCGAGAGACCTGGCGGCAATAGAAAGGGTCAGAAAACTAGTTAATTTGAAAATGTCGCAGTTTGTTCGGTCATTGGGAGGGATTGCGGTGCAACATTGGGAGCTTGAGGATATGGAAAAAGGAGCATTGAGGGAGGACGGTGTCCACCTCAACGAGGTCGGAATGGATACTTTTTTTATCAGGTTTACAGGACGGAGTAGAGGCAGCCTTAGTGCAAGTCGGTGGGGTGGGACGGAATGCGCCATAGGGATATGGCACATCCCGTGTGGCCTGGAGTTATTCCATGCTGGATAGGGATAGTCGAGGAAGGTTGGCAAGCCAAAGGATCGGGGCTTACGAACGTCCTCTAGGACGGTTTACGGACTCAGAAGGCTAACCTTCTTACAGCATGGAAAGGTTTCTGGTTTGAGAAAAGTTAATTCTTGAGTTATATGAAAATTTAATAAAGCTGTGGCCTACCCCACATTTTATACAGCAAGAAGTTGTAGATGTGTTTGTTTGGTAAAGTAAGTGAACAAGTAGTTAATGTTAATGTCCCCAGTCACAAACAGTGAACAATTTTCCTGAATCTCCGCAGGCCTATTGGACGAGTATAAAGTCTTTAGATGTCTTGATTTGGCGGGAATAGTTTTCTCACAGTTCCTTAACTTTATGCTCATTATTCCGGCAGTAGCAAAAAGTGATCACAAAGGCTGGGCCTTGCTAAATTCACTGGAGAGAGTACATTTTGCTATCTGCCATTGCCACAGCTGGTTTTTCTTCTCTGAACTAGAACCTCAATGCCTTCCAGATGTAGCTGTTCTGGGGAATATCCCCTGCTTTTGGACTAGCAGCGTAACTGCCTCACTCTGCCTAACTTCCTGTTCCCACTCTGCTTCCTCCCCCTCTTAAAGCTACAGACGCCCAGATTTAGAACTCTACATTCTATACAACATAACAAGGAACAATAGTAAAACAGAACCCCTGTTCCAGAATATGTAATTAAAAACGGCATTTCACACGCTACTCTAAGCAAAGTTGGCATCTGCATCTGTATTACAAATGTATTGTCAGTGCCACAAGCCTCCATGCACCAGACTGAACTCTATGCCAGCTAGGTTTCAGCTGTAACTTATGCCTGTTTCAGGAGTTAAATAAAGTAATTTTGACAGGCCCCTGAAGTTACATCCCTGTTCACTTAACCCCGCCCACTGTTAGAAAAGTACCACAGGCTGGCTTAAAAGGGCCAAAAAATCACAAATTATGACGTGCACTACAATTTGTGGCTTTTGTGCACCAATAATCTGGTGACCAAATCTCAATAAATATGCCCCATCGCATCTCTTTCCATTATAGGAAGAACTGCTGCTTATCCTGATCCCCGTACTTCATGTCGAGAAAGGCATAGCTGCTGCGAAGTACCCTAGGAGGACTGGGGGTATGGCTTTCCAGATTGGGATAGATTGAGGGGATTTACCAGCTATGACAAATACTGGTGTCTCCCTGAATGGGTAGATTACCTTGTGCCAGGGGTGTATCTATAGGGTGAGCAGAGATAGCAGTCGCTACTAGGCATCAGAGCCTTAGGGGGCCCAGAGGCCCCTCTATCACATAAGAAGACACCAGTATTAAAAATGGCACATGGTAAGTGGAGACCCTGTTACAGATTTTGAAATAGGGCTCAAGAGCTTCTAGTTACGCCTCTACCTTGTGCCCTTCTTCAGCCTCCAGGAAACTCCATTGGCTATATGGCTAAGCATCTTGCTGGGCATAATGATAGAAATCATAAGAGACAAGACAGGGTAGATGATGAATGAACTCTTTTGATGCCTTATTAGGATAGAACGAACAGTCTCTCTATAACATGTAGGTCCAGGTTGCAGTCATGCAGGAGTTTACAGAAGGTCAGTGCTTTCCTCCGGGGTGGCAGGCATGTTCCTTCTTTGACTCTTGCACTTCAATCAGTGGCAAACCACCTAGCCTCAACACTGCTGCGTCATAGACCGCCAGCATCTCGTCTCCTGTTCTTTTATATGGCCTGACCTGAACCCTGCATGACTCCTGCATACCGCTCCGACACGCCTTGCGCCATTATCCGTAATTAGAGAACACTTTCTTATACATTATACAAGTGTAAGGCACAAGACATGAGCAAATAGAAAGCTGCACAAAAACATTAAACTAAACATTTACAGTCCTGTAGACGAGGAATTATCGCAGTGCCGTATGTTGAGTGATACATTTGGTGCATGCCGAGATACCTTTGTCTAACCTTATACCACCTCTTAGTTGCCTCAGTTTGCAACACTGTTGGGCCAAACGTTTGGTGCACTTTTTGGCATGTAATAGCCACTCCCTTTTCCACATAAAGCTATGCCCCTTTCCACAAAGTCACACCCATATTACATAGTAACATAGTATGTAAGGCCGAATGAAGACATTGTCCATCTAGTCCAGCCTGTCTATCCTACTGTGTTGATCCAGAGGAAGGCAAAAAACCCCAAGGCCAGAAGCCAATTAGCCCTTTTGGGGGAAAAATTCCTTCCCGACTCCCTAATGGCAATCAGACTGTTCCCTGGATCAACCCCTAATAGTTCCTACCTGCCTGTATACCAGGATTGACACTTAACCTAAGATTTATATCCTGTAATATCCTTCTTCTCCAGAAAGACATCAAGTCCCCTTTTAAACTCCTCTATCGATTTTGCCATCACCACTTCCTCCGGTAGAGAGTTCCACAGTCTCACTGCTCTTACAGTAAAGAACCCCTTTCTGTGTTGGTGATGAAACCTACTTTCCTCTAATCGTAGCGGATGTCCTCTTGTTACCGTCGTGGTCCTGGGTGTAAACAGATCACGGGAGAGATCCATGTGTTGTCCCCTCATGTACTTATACATGGTTATTTGGTCGCCTCTTAACCTTCTTTTTTCTAGAGTAAATAATCCCAGTTTTGATAGCCTCTCTGAGTATTCCAGTCCCTTCATTCCATGTATTAGTTTAGTTGCCCTTCTTTGAACCCCTTCAAGCACTGTGACATCTTTCCTGAGCACCGGTGTCCAGAATTGTACGCAGTATTCCATGTGAGGCCTGACAAGTGCCTTATATAATGGAAGGATAATGTTCTCGTCCTTCGCCCCTATACCTCTTTTAATGCACCCCAAGACTTTATTTGCCTTTGCAGCAGCTGACTGGCATTGGTTACTCCAGTTTAGTCTATTATCCACTAATACCCCTAGATCCTTTTCCATATCACTTTTCCCCAGCGGTACCCCATTAAGTGAATATTTGTGACATCCGTTCCTCCTGCCCATGTGCATAGTCTTACATTTTTCAACATTGAACTTCATTTGCCATTTTTCTGCCCAAGCCCCCATCTTATCCAGGTCCGTTTGCAGCCGCACATTGTCTTCCGTTGCATTAATTATATTGTATAATTTTGTGTCATCTGCAAATATTGATATTTTGCTGTGCAGCCCCTCTATCAGGTCATTAATAAATATGTTGAACAGAGTGGGGCCTAATACTGAACCCTGTGGCACCCCGCTAGCGACTGTGGTCCAATCAGAGTACGAACCATTTATTACCACCCTCTGCTTTCTATCGTTGAGCCAATTTTTTACCCACTTACACACGTTTTCGCCCAGTCCGAGCTGCCTCATTTTGTATATTAGCCTATTATGTGGCACGGTGTCAAAGGCTTTAGAGAAGTCCAGATATACAAGATCAATAGATTCTCCCTGGTCCAGCTTAGAGCTTACTTCATCGTAGAAACTGATCAGATTTGTCTGACATGAGCGACCCTTCATGAATCCATGCTGGTGAGGAGTTATTCCCTTAATCTCCTTGAGGTACTCATCGATGGCGTCTCTCAGAATCCCCTCGAAAATTTTTCCTGTTACTGAAGTGAGACTTACTGGCCTATAGTTACCAGGCTCACTTTTGCTCCCTTTTTTGTAAATTGGAACCACGTTGGCAATACGCCAGTCCAATGGTACTACTCCGGTCTTGATAGTGTCTAGAAATATTAGGTATAGCGGCCTAGCTATCTCGTCACTTAGTTCCTTTAGTATCCTTGGGTGTAATCCATCTGGGCCCGGTGATTTATCAATTTTAGTTTTCTTTAGACGCTTCCGCACCTCCTTCTGCGTTAGATATGAGATATTTTGTGAGGGGTTCGTTTTATTCCCCTGCATCTCGTGTGGCATTTCCTTTTCTTTGGTGAACATACTTGAGAAGAAGCTGTTTAGTAGATTTGCTTTCCCTACGTCATCATCAATGATTTCTCCTGCATTGTTTTTTAAAGGGCCAGCGCTCTCCCTGCAAATCCTTTTGCTGTTTATGTAGTTGAAAAATAGCTTCGGGTTGTTTCTGCTCTCTTTTGCAAACCGTCTTTCTGCTTCCTCCTTGGCAGTTTTGATCGTATCTTTGCATATTTTGTTTTTTTCCCTGTATGATTTTAGCGCTTCTTCGCTGCCTTCTTGCTTTAGTAGTTTGAACGCTTTCTTCTTTTCGTTTATTGCCCCTCGTACCGTCTTGTCGAGCCACATTGGTTTCCTTTTAGCTGAGTTTCTTTTATTTTTAAAGGGAATGAACTGCTCACATGAGGTGATTAGGATCCTTTTGAACTTTTCCCATTTTTCCTCCGTACTGATATTTTTGAGGATGTTGTCCCAATTAATGTTACCGATAGTAGTTCTAAGCTCATCAAATTTTGCTTTACTAAAGTTTAGTTTCTTTGTCACTCCCTGATAAGGCTTCCTATTGATTGACAGCTGGAAGTTGATTATATTGTGGTCGCTGTTCCTCAAGTGCCCCTCAACCTGCACCCCCCTTATACGTTCCGGTTTGTTAGTTAGTACTAGGTCCAGAATGGCTCTCCCTCTAGTTGGTTCCTGCACAAGTTGGTTCAGGTAATTGTCTTTAATTACTCTCAAGAACTTTTCACCCCTGTGAGATTTGCAGGTTTCGTTCTCCCATGTTATATCTGGGTAATTAAAGTCCCCCATGATAATTACTTCGTTTCGTTTTGACACCTCCTCTATCTGCCTTAGTAGTAAGTCTTCAGTTTCTTCTGTTGCTTTTGATGGTCGATAGAAGACCCCTATCAGGATTTTGTTATTTTTTCCTCCCTGTATTTCTACCCACAGAGATTCCACCTGTTCGTCTCCTACCCCTATATCCTCCCGTAGCCTCGGCTTCAAGTTCGATTTGACGTACAGACATACCCCTCCCCCTTTCTGGTTCCTTCGGTCTCTTCTGAAGAGATTGTACCCCTGCAAATTCACCGCCCAATCGCACTTATCATCAAGCCATGTTTCAGTAATTCCGACTATATCATAACTTTCATCAGTCATTCTTGCTTCAAGCTCGCCCACTTTACCGATCAGACTTCGTGCATTCGTGATCATACAATTTATATCATTTATTTTGTTTTTTAAATTTGTTTTGTTGCTATTCGTACTTATGGCTGATCTATCAGTTCTAACTGTACTAACCCCACCCCCTGCTCGTCCCCCATTCCCTTTGCTTGGACCCAGATCGCTAATTACACTGGCTACCCCACTATTTCTCATTTTGCCCTCCCCCCCAGTCCCTAGTTTAAACACTCCTCCAGCCTTCTAGCCATCTTTTCCCCCAGCACAGCTGCACCCTCCCCATTTAGATGCAGCCCGTCCCTACGGTAGAGCCTGTAGCCGACCGCAAAGTCAGCCCAGTTCTCCAGGAACCCAAATCCCTCCTTCTTACACCAACTCCGGAGCCACTTGTTTACCTCCCTAAGGTCCTGCTGCCTTTCTAGTGTGGCTTTAGGTACAGGTAGTATTTCCGAGAAAACTACCCTGGAGGTCCTCGCCCTAAGCTTGGACCCTAAGTCCCTGAAATCATTTTTGAGGACCCTCCATTGACCTCTAACTTGTTCATTGGTGCCAACGTGCACCATGACCACTGGATCCTCACCAGCCCCTCCCAGTAATCTGTCAATCCGATCCGCGATGTGTCGAACTCGAGCGCCAGGAAGACAACACACCGTTCGACGATCCCGGTCTTTATGGCAGATTGCCCTCTCTGTCCCCCTAATAATTGAGTCCCCCACCACTACAACCTGTCTAGCCTGCCCTGCGCTCCCCGTCCCCCTCTCACTGGAGCAGTCATCCCCCTGGCGTTCAGAGGGCGTGTCGTGCTGCAGCGGTGCTGGCTCTGTAATGGCATCCCCCTCATCTGCCAATCTTGCAAATTTGTTGGGTTGTGCCAGTTCAGGACTAGCCTCCGTGGTTCTCTTCCCTCTATCCCTCCTTCTTTCTGTCACCCAGCTGACTGCCTGCTCCCCCTGCTCTTCCGTACTACCGTCCGCCCCCGCCTCTACCCCAGCGAGTGCCTGCTCAGTGAGCACCAAACTCCTTTCCATGATGTCAATGGCTCTCAGTGTTGCCAGTTGCCCATTTAGATCCAGAATTTGGGCTTCTAAATGTGCGACGTGCATGCATCTTGCGCAACAGTGTGCACCCTCGATCGGCTGATCAAGGACCGCATACATTGCACAAGTAGCACACTGGATGACATTGCCAGGCATGGAGCTCATCCTAATGGGGATCTACAATTTACTTGTGGAAGTAGTGAAGATAGACTTGTTCACACTCCGCTCACACGCTGACCCGCTGCTGCAACCTCTCACACCCTGCTATAACCGCTGACCCGCTGCTGCAACCGCTGACCCGCTGCTGCAACCGCTCACCCGCTGCTTCAACCGCTGCTGCAACCGCTGACCCGCTGCTGCAACCGCTCATCCGCTGCTGCGACCCCTCACCCGCTGCTGCGACCCCTCACCCGCTGCTGCGACCCCTCACCCGCTGCACCCGCTGCTGCGACCCCTCACCCGCTGCTGCGACCACTCAACTGCTCACACGCTGCTGCAACCGCTCACTCGCTGCCGCTCTCGCGCAAACGCTTACCCGCTGACACGCGCTCACAAAATTCCCCCCCCCCCTCACAAACACTTAGACCCCCAGACACACACACACACAGAAGACACAATAAACCAGATACACAGAAGACACACAGCTCACAAACACACACAGAGGTAGATACTTATCAGCTCACTCTGCCCTCCTGTCTCAGCTGCTCCGTTCTGGTCCCCTCCGCTACTGCCGGTCTCTGTTTGCTGCCCCCGCACCTGCTTCTGCTCCGGCGGCCGCTCACTCCACCTGTCACTCTGCCCTCCTGCTGCTGCTCCGAGACCCGCTCCGCTCCGCTTCTGCACTCCTCCTGCCGGCTCCTGTCACCTTCGGGCGCCGGTATTGGGCAAAAAATGTGTCTAAAACACATCATATATGTATATTTATGTACTGAAGTTGATTCTGGTGCTGTATATATCTACTGAGGCTGGTATGTGCTGTATTCATGAGCTCAGCTTGGTTCTGGTGCTATATTTATATATTGAGATTGATTCTGGTGCTGTATTTATGTTATGAGCTTAGTTCTGGTGCTATATTTTTATATATTGAAGTTAGTTCTGGTGCTGTATTTTTGTGCTGAAGTTGGTTTGTGCTGTATTCACGTGCTGAGCTTTGGATTTGGTGCTGTATTTATGGGCTAGCTTGGTTGTGATTCTATATTTATGTATTGAGGTTGGTCCTGGTGCTGTATTTATGTTATCAGTTTGGTTCTGGTGCTATATTTTTATATATTGAAGTTAGTTCTGGGGCTGTATTTATGTACTGAGGTTGGTTTATGCTGTATTCATGTGCTCAGCTTGGTTCTGGTGCTGTCTCTATGGGCTGAGCTTGGTTCTGGTGCTATATATATATTGAGATTAATTCTGGTGCTGTATTTAGGTTATGAGCTTAGTTCTGGTGCTATATTTTTATATATTGAAGTTAGTTCTGCTGCTGTATTTATGTGCTGAAGTTGGTTTGTGCTGTATTCATGTGCTGAGCTTGGCTCTGGTGCTGTATATATTGGCTAGCTTGGTTGTGATTAACTATTTATGTATTAAGGTTGGTCCTGGTGCTGTATTTATGTTATCAGCTTGGTTCTGGTGCTATATTTTTATATATTGAGGTTGATTATGGGGCTGTATTTATGTATTGAGCTTTCTTCTGGTGCTGTATTTATATTATGAGCTTTCTTCTGGTGCTATATTTATGTATAGAGGTTGGTTCTGGTGCAGTATTTAGGTATTGAGATTGATTATGATGCTGTAATTGTTTGATGAGCTTGGTTCTGGTGCTGTATGTAGGTTGTGAGCTTGCTTCTGGTACAGTATTAAGTCTCTGTGCTGTTCTGGTGTGGGTATACTGCTATCTTGCTGCATTCTGCACAATCAGAATATAGACAGACTGCCTAACAGTGCAATATTTATCATTTTTTTCTTATGAGAGAGGGGCGCCAAACAAAATTCAAACACAAGTTGCCAACTAACTTAAAGCCGGCACTGTGGACAACCCATTCATTTCATTGTAATGCAGCTTCTCACCTGTGGAGGCACTGCAGGAGAATTAAACACTTGGAACCTCTGCAGATTTCAGCTTAGTGCTGGGGAAACCCATTTAATAACTCCTAAATGTTAAGAAGACCGCCCCCCCCCCCCCCCCTCCGATGTTGTTACCGATGCAAATAAAAAGTAATCTTTAAGCAAACTTTTCCAAGGTCTGGTTTGTCTTTCCTCTTGTAACCTTGAAATTATTTTGAAAAAACCCTCACTATATATTCTTGTCTCTTTGCGGCATCTGCTTTCTTCAAGGTTACATTACCTAAATGGATGCCCCTAGCTGCTTCAGATTCATATCTATACATCCAAAATGATCTATCTGTTCGCAGGCTTCTCATACTGCTCTTATTTTACAGAATAATTACACTGTTGGCCTTTAAAGAGGTAAATCTGCTAAGACCAAAAATATTAAAGTGAGCAGTTGGCACCTTATATGCCGTGTCACACATTGTGATCTGCTGATATAAGCGTTCTGTTTATCTCACTTTTACACAGCCAAGATATGAAGAAGCCGCTCCGGTGATGATGAGATCTCCCAATAGGTGTCTGGGACGTATGAGGGATTGGCAGGCTGGGTGAACGGGTTAAAGACTGCAAATAAGTTCTCTTTTTCATCAAATATGTTGGCAGGCGGCCTGAAGATCCTGATTTATAGAAGTTTTATATGTTTTAGATTTTAACTTTTTTTTTATAAAACATAAAGTACAAACAGCAGAGCTGAGAAGGGGTTGGAAACGTTAACCAGCTGAATGAGGGAAAATTGACATGTTTAATAAAGTCTAGTTGGGTAGAATGTATAGAGTGCCAGCTGTTGATAGGCAAGTGTGATCATTCCAATGCTAATCATAGAGAGGGCTAGTAATTAGAGATGAGCGAGCATACCCGTTAAGGCGATTTACTCGAGAGAGCATCACCTTTTTCGTCTTCCTGCTGGCTCGTCCCTGAAGATTCGGGGGGGGGGGGGGGGCTGCAGGGCCGGTGGAGGAGAGCAGGGTGGAGAGTGAGAGAGATCTCTCTCCCTCCCAATCCCCTCCGCAACCCCCCGCTCACCCCCGTGGCCCCCCCAAATCTTCAGGGACGAGCCAGCAGGTACTTGAAAAAGGCGATGCTCTCTCTTGAGTAAATCGCCTTAACGAGTATGCTCGCTCATCTCTACTAGTAATGCTGCTAATTAATTGGGGTAAGGCTGTAATTGCTAGAACATTTACCTGGGTAGCTATTGTATGTGTACTAGTGTATTCGGGGCTGGCTTTAGGTTTGATGACACCCTGTGCGGAAATATTTTTTTTGCCATCTCCCTGATCATAAGAAAAAAAAACTATATTGCACTGACAGGCAGTTTGCCTGTAATCTGCATGCAGCATACTCATACCAGAACAGCTCCGGGAATACCTACTGTACCAAAACCAAGCTTAAAAAATAAATACAGCACAATAGCCAAGCTTAGTTCGTGAATACAGTACCAGAACCAGGCTCAGTACGCGAATATAGAGCTGGAAGCAAGCTCATAACAATACTACAGAAAGAGAGAAAATGACCAAATATGGGATTGACAAGGCAACTGTTAGGTGGATTCACAACTGGCTGAGTGATCGTACTGAAAGAGTGGTCATAAATGGCTACACATCCAAGTAGGAGAATGTATCAAGTGGGGACCACAAGGCTCGGTCCTAGGCCCAGTGTTGGTCAACATTTTATAAATGATCTGGAGGAGGGAATTGATGGGAAACTGATAACGTTTGTCGACAACACAAAGGTAGGAGGGATGGCTAACACTAGAGAACAGAGAGGGATAAGAAAGATCTGGACAAGCATGAACAGTGGGCGGCGACTAACAGAATAGTATTTAACAAGGAGAAATGCAAAGTCCTACATCTGGGCAAGAAAAATAAAAAAAGCACATGCAGAATGGGAGGAATAGGGCTAAGCAGCAGCACATGTGAAAAAGACTTGGGTATACTAATAGATCACAGACTGAACATGAGTCAACAATGTGATGCAGCATCAAAAAAGGCAAACACAATTCTGGGAGGTATTAAGAGAAGCATAGAGTCTAGATCATATGAGGTAATTATCCCCCTCTACTCTTCCTTAGTCAGACCTCATCTGGAATACTGTGTCCAGTTCTGGGCACCCCACTTTAAAAAAGACATAGACGAACTGCAGCAAGTTCAGAGAAGAGTTACCATGATGGTGAGCGGCCTGCAAATCATGTCCTATGAGGAACGGTTAAAGGATCTAGGAATGTTTAGCTTGCAGAAGAGAAGGCTGAGAGGAGACAATAGCTGCCTACAAATAACTGACGGGCTGTCACAGTGCATAGGGATCAGCCCTATTCTCATCTGCACAAGGAAAGACTAGAAGCAATGGGATGAAACTGAAAGGGAGGAGACACAAATTAGATATTAGGCAGTGATGGGGATCAATGAGTGGAACAGGTTACCACAGGAGGTGGTGAGTCCTTCAATAGAAGTATTCAAGCAAAGGCTGGGCAAATATCTGTCTGGGATGATTTAGTGAATTCTGTATTGAACAGGGAGTTGGACCCTGGAGGTCCCTACAAACTTCAGTACATAAATACAGCACCAGAACCAACCTTAGTACACAGATATAATACCAGAACCAAGCTTATTACATAAATGCAGTAGCATAACTAAGTGATTGTGCTGCAGGGGCGCTAATGGCCTGACAGTAGCATCTCAGAACATCTGAGGGGAGGAGATGGAGGGGGGGGGGGGGGGGATTCATATATCTCAACAAGATTCTGCCACACAGGGGAAGAATATCATCTGGCCAGATAGACCTAGAGGGTGCAATTGTCCGCAGCCTACATGTGTCTGTGCCCTACTCTCACCTGTGCAAGCTGGTGGCCAGTGTCTTGTGCTGCCCCATAGGCTATACTAGCTAAGCCCGGCCATGAGTATAATTAATAGGAAGTGTTAAGTAAAGAAGAAATATATATGTACCCCAAGAGTATTATAGTTACTAGTCAGTGTTAAAGGGGTTGCCAAGATTAGCATAAAACGGCTACTGTCAGTGCAGCCTGTGGAAACCCATCCTAGGACGGGAAAATTCATGTGCAGACAGGAAAAGTTGGAAAAGTTATCTAGGGGGCAAAATCAAGGTTGAGTCGCGAGCATAGGTGGAGCATAACACTACATTGCTGTGAACTGTGTGCTATAAGGCTCTGCCCCCTGCCCGCAGTCATGCACCTTTCCAGCTTGTATATGGATTCTACAGTCAGTGTACTGCTATGCTCCGCCACTCGCCAATGACCGCATCCTCTTCTCCCTCTCGATGTGCACATGAATTATTCGGGATTATATAGACCTATTATTTGTGTAGTGTATAGGCTTGGTCATGGACGAGTGAGGAGGGGCAGGAAACTTTTCCGGATAGTCATACGAGAGGCAGAGAAAGTCTATAAAGCAATGGTGTGTAATTTAATTCCTCCATGTCAAAAAATGGCATCCATTGACATTCATCGACACTGGATGTTAGCACTGTGAGATGGTGGAAGGTGCATTTCAACAGTGGCGACAAGACACATTCTTTATGGCTATGCACAACAGTTACACCACGAAATGAAGTGTCTTGATCAGCTCATCTACATACAATCAGTAGATCGTGACCAGGGAACTTAGTAAGGAGCTGAATATCGCCTTCAATGCATTGGAAACAATGATTCACCTATATGCATGGATGAACTTATTAGGACGTTCTTCATTTCGTGGTGTGACGGTTGAACATGGCCACCCAGAAAATGGCTTGTCTTTCACGTTGCTGTTACCACTTGTAACCATTTTTGTCCTCCAGGGGAGGGGTGGCGACGACACACTGGACTTCAAACGTGCGTAAACTTAACTTCAGTCTTTATTTGGCATGGCACACTCCAAATCAAAGCAACACAACGTCCTTATAATCCAATAACGTGCACCACGCAGGGTGCTCAGGCCCACACAGATGGCATTCCCACCTCAGGCTGTCAGACTGGATCACAAAGTCCATATACACCCCACCTGGGTCTTAAGGTTAGGGTGGTCACCCCTATTAACCTCCCGCCTTGCCTGGTCTGTACTAGACCCTGGGTCTAGCAGCCCTACCAGCTCCACTGAGCTGTCTCTCTGGCTCTCTCAGCCAACATCTCCCCTGACTGTAGGCGGAATGCACACTTATATCCCACCTCCTGACCACACCTGTAGGCATTTTTACTTTTCTCAGGCATCAGAATGCCTGTCTGTTGCCCCCTACAGGCCCTTTTATGTAGTGCACCTCTACACGCGGTTGATGTGTGTCAGCCACCACCTCACGGCGCTAACATCTACTATTTGGCCTCTGTAAACATATAGCAAGCATCAATGAATATTAATGGCTACATGCAGGAATTCAATGACACACCTATACTTTATATACACTTCCATGCCAGATGCTATTTTATCAGACTGCGTTCTACTGCCATCTGGAGCATGACAACAAAATTTACTGGAAATTGGCAGAAGGGTTCAAAGTCTGTTGCCAGACCGCCATCATCCCTTCTGACTTAGTGTGCCAATACAATAAAATAGAGAGCATTGGTTGAAGAGTAACGTTTGTAAGTAGTCCAAGTTGTTACCTGCAAAACCCCCTAGAGCTTTAGTCTTTATTGGTACCATTTTGGGGTATATTTGATTTTTTTAATTTGGGGAGGCAAAATGAACAAAAAAAAGTCTTTTGGCTCAGTGTTTTTGCTTTCTGTATAGTATTTGCTGTGCAAGCTAAAAAGTATGTTCAATTTATTGTAAAGGTCGTTACGGTTATAATACCAAACATGTTTTTTTTATATTTTCTTTAGAAGGGGGGAAAATGTGCAAAGAAAGGATTTTTTTTTTACCAAATTCTACGTGTTTTTTAAAATGATCTTTAAATTTTAATTACACTTATTATGTTCCTGTAGGGGACTTGAACCTGCAATGTTTTGATCTCTCTGATAATACACTACAGTACTTCTGTACTGCAATGCATTATCTCTTATAAGAGAGATCACAAGCCATGGCAGACCCGAATGTCACTATTTTGCGTCTGGTTGGGTGCCATAGCAAACCATTGTCCCTCCATGATTACATAGAGAATGGTCAATAATATTACAGAAGGGTGTGACCTCCCTCTTTGAACCTTTTATCAGCATTGTTCGTGGCATGTAAGGGGTTAACAGAGGAGATTGGTGTCCTCACTGATCCTCGCTGTTGCAGCTGTCAGTCACAGATGGCTCCCAATGCAGATCGTGGAAGTTTACGTCCTTTCTCGGGAACCCCTTCCCACCTAGGGAATATATTTACTTTGTGGGGCAGGAAAGAGTTTAAGAAGTTGCTCAAGGAAAGTGGCCATTGTCTTGTTACATGTTGTCTTGTCCCCATTGCAGGGACTGATTTGTCATTTAAGGCGTTGACCTGCATTCTTTTGGCTTCATGAGTTAGAATAATGCAATACGGTTCCCTAAGCTCTTGTATCAAACCCCAGTAACGCATCAAGCTACGCTCTGTGCTATGACGGCCTCATTGGTACACAAATGTACTATTTTCATAGGGATCTTATTAGCGTACCAGCATAATCAGCGGCTGTAGGACTCATACAGTATTAAGGTGCATTTCTCATATTTTCAAAGTCATCATTTTCATCCATTGATGCAGAACTCCACCTCCGCCTCTTGACTCCAGCTCTTCTATCCCGGGGTGTACGATCATTTAGCCAGGTGCTAATGGCTGCCTATGATTGACTATAAGCATCAAGTCTATTGATTTTATCACCTTCATGTTAGATTCTCGTGTGAGAACTGTCACCTCCGTGTTCTCTCATTAAGATAATGTACTAGGCTTGAAAACCAATGTTTAGGGTTTACAGCTCATTAACTTAAAACTGTTGTAAATGGCCTCTGACCAATATTTTCCCTTCTCACATGCAAAGCTTTTTGCAGATGCCTCACTTATTTCCTACTTGCCAAATGAGCATTATCGTCCGGACCCATCAATGGATCTCTTCTGCTTCTTTCTATCGTACTGCTTGTAATTACTCCAGATTGCTGGTTATGTGTAAATAAAGCTTAATCAGCATATACCTGGGAGGGCCTACAACTTCTGGTATATTGTGTCAGATCAGCGACGGAACCTCCAACTGTTGGTACCAATGCAGATGTGAAACCACTGCAGCTCATGGCCACCTAAGTACAATTACTGGGTGCGCTCCTGCCTTGAGATGCACAAACTCTATACCTAGTTCAGCTTCCTTTCTAGCTACAGCGAAGTATCCAGTTTAGGGAATACCAAGGAGAATGTAACACGTTCCTGCCACACTAAGGGGAGGGAAGGGGTTCCTGTAAAATACTATACATGTACGGCATATGGAAGGTGAAAGAAAGAGCTCAGGAGATGAGCCTGCACCATCCGCAGTGAGAGAGGGCACATGAGTGACCCTGAAATGGCAGGGATCACAGAGAACACTGATCCCCTCCCTTAACCCAATACATATACAGACCAAGATCAATGTTGATCGCAGCCTGAATGGAAGTAACAAATTGAGGGAATTCCCTCTGTGACATCATCTGCCCTCCACCATTCAATTGCGAAGGGTCGATGGGTTGCCAGTCAATGGCCTCCAGGTCTGCCTTGGTTTTTAATGTTAGTAAATAGAGATAATACACTGGAGTACAGAAAAGAAGATCAAAGGTTCAAGTCTCCTACAGAGACTAAGGTGAAAAAAGGGGTAAAAAATTTTAAAGAAACCTTTATTGTTCGCTTTTCTCCTTTTTTCTTTAAAAAATGAACAAAAAAAAAAAAACCACGTTTGGTACCGCCACATCCATAGTGACTTGTACACTAACTTGGACATGCTTTTTATTCTGAACAGCAAATGCTATAAAAAAAAAAGCAAAAATATGGAACCAAAACAGGGGCGAGAACATACAAACTATATGCAGATGTCATCCTTGGTTGGATTTCAACCCAGGACCCCAGCAATGAAAGGCAACAGTGCGAATCACTGAACCCCCAGGCTGTGCATACAGTATTACACTAATAAACAATAGGAACAATAGGAGTGAGGGCCTTGCTCACAAGTGCTTACAATCTATGAGGAAATAGCGATGACACAAGAGGCAGAAGTCCCTGTTCTGTACAATGGTCCAGGGTAGTATACAGATAGCTGTATGAGCCAACCACTAGCCGCTATCTGTGTATGTTCAGATATCAGGTGTGTTAGGCTATATGTGGCATAAAGGGATCAGGTTCCAAGGGAGAATGTAGAAGAGGGGATAGATGGAGAAAAGTTAGATTAGGGGATGATATAGACTTCCCTAAAGAGATGTGTGCTTAAGAAGACACACTTAAAACTGAGGAATTTGGAGATTAACCTGATTGTCCATGATAGTGCATTCCAGAAAACAGGGGCAGCTCTGGAGAAGTCTTGGAGTCGGAGGTTTGGATTATGGAGGAACTAAGTTTGAGATTATTAGCAGAGTAGAGAGTGCTGGTAGGTTGGTAAACAGAAACGAAGGAGGAGATATAGGGCGGTGCAGCACTGACAATTTTATGGATGAAAGTGATAAGTTTAGATTGTTTTCTATAGTGGACGAGTGACCAGTGTGGTGAATGGCACTGGGTAGAGGCATCAATATAGCGTTTGGACAGAAAGTTGAGCCTGGCTGCTGCATTTAGGATAGATTGAAAAGGGGAGAATTTAATGAGTAGTCAAGACAAGATTGGATCAGGACAACAATGAAAGTTTTTGCTGCTTACAGGGGGGATTCTGGAGATGTTTTTGAGGTGCAAGTGCCATAGTTGAACAAGAGACTGAGTATAGGAAGTGAAGGAGGGATTAGAGTCAAATATTATCCTAAGACAGTGGGCTTAAGAGTTATGGTGGTACCGTGACACGGAGATGAAAATATCAGGAGTAGGTCGGTTAGTAAACGGCGGAAACACCAAAAGTTCAGTTTTGGAAAGTTTCACAGAGAGAGAACATGATGTTAGGGACAGCAGAGGACAATCTCTCGGGCCTTCCAGTAGTGATGGGATGATGACTCAAGAAGAAGTGTATATGATAATTAAGTGTAATCAGCATTAGAGATGATACAGAACTCAAGTCTTAACTTTTATCATCAAGAAAATAGTTTCTCTCGGAGCGTCCATCTACTATATTATATCTTCCGGTTCATTTCTTTATTTGCATATTCTTGTGGAAAAAATAAAGGAAAACAAAGAAGACTGTTTTCTCTATGAAGTTCATATTCATGGAAACTGCACATACGTTAGCACTAATAGAGTGTAATTAATTGTTGATTAATTACAACAGCCAATGACTTTGACCCCAATTTGGCGATAACAAAAAGCAATTAAAGAACCATTTCAAACAAATGCAAAATAAGCATAAAAATGCCATAACTTTCTAGAGTGGCTGATATTTTTATATCTAGTATATCAAACATTCACCCTTAGTGACAGTCAAACAATACAATTGGTGACAATAAAGCTCTACAATTTCATCTGAAAACATGGATTTTTAAAAATGATCCTCATGACACCCACTGGGTATGTACCTCTCAAGACCCGCACAACATTTAACTCCAGTTGGTCCTCTGGAGAGCTAGTATCACCCTATCTCCACTCCTCTCTTGAATCCATAGAGAAATTGTCTACATATATATATATTTGTCCTTCTGGTCCAGTCTCACAAATCCATCGTGTTTATTGCAATGAAACTAAACAACCGCATTGGTCTTCCAGTCTTCATCAAGCTTATTTCGATACAGCAGTACCTCATTCGAATAGAACTCCATATGGTATCATCCACGGCTTGAATCTCTTATCACTTCCAGCATCTTATCTATCCATTACCTCTCTAGATGGCATATGATTCCATGGCATTCATGGGGTTCCAGACCACACCTTCTCTTCTCCCCTCTGAGAAGCTCTACAACCTTGTTCTGCTCGGACTATGTGAAATGTAAGGTTTGAAGGCCATGCTGGTGGAACACCACAAGCAACAGAAGGTGGTAGATTAACGGGCAGTGGATAAACAGTCGACAATGGGAACTAGGCTAAGGGTTGGCAGACATGCTCACACCTTCAGGCGGTGGAGGAGGAGTAAAGCCCTTGGGATGATTTTAGTCTAAAGCAATGGACCACCCTCATGCTTCTTCTGCAGTGTGTCAATCAGGCCCACGCTTCTGCTGAGCTCCACTCAGGTCTGCTGAGTTCTAGAACTCCACATACTCTACCACTCCATCTGATTTATCCCTCTAAACTATACTCTGCTCACCTCAATCTATGTGTTACAGTGAGTGGCAGGTGACTCAAGTACCAGGTTAACGATTATACAAGTATAGATAATTTTAAAAAAAAATCACATAACTTATTTGGTTCTGTGTTGCGTCCAATCGGACATGCAATATCCAAAACAAACGAAAAAGGCACAACTGTGCAAAGGAAACATAAAACTACGGGAAATCCTCTCCCTATAAACCTATAACCCAGGAGGGGGCCCTGTCTACTCGGCGGGCCGATCGCTCCGATAGGTGCGGACCCGCACGCGTGCCTGGGCCCCTGACACGTCCCTATCAGGGAGCCCTAGAACAAAAGAAAGGGAAACAGAAAACCAAACAAAGAAGAAATAGGGACTTAGCTCGCACGGAGGAGCTTCAGCCAGGATGTGTTGCTCAGTAGCTGTCCAGCGGCAACTGAAGCATTGACCAGCACAGGAGTCAATACTAGCACTGCTTAAATAGGAGCAGGGCTATTCAGCACCAGGTGAGGACTGACATTACTCTTGCAACCACCACACCCTCAGCTCCAGGAGAGGTAGGAATACTGCTAAACCCTGGTCTGGCCTGAAAGCAAGGTGGGAACCTCCGAACGGCTGCAACATCTGTTTTTTGAATCCTAACTAATAATAATAATCACCTTTATTCATATAGTGCATACATATTACGTAATACTTTACATCATATGATATTGGGTTCTGCCCCCATTGGGGCTCACAATCTTTAATCACTATGCATCTGTATGTTTTTGGAGTGTAGGAGAAAACCAGAGGAACCCACACAGAGAGAACATACAAACTCCATGCAGATGTTGTCCTTGGTGGGGTTTGAATTCAAGACAACACTGCTGCACGGCAATAGTTCGAACCCCTAAGCCACCATGCTGCCCTACCGCTAACTAGCAACAACTGCTGTAGAACACGCCAAAGAGGGCAATAGACAATTATCCCAATATCAACCATGTGTTTCAACTGACATGAGAAAGGTATTTCAACAATATGCAAAGACGCAATGTCAGTGGCTTGCCGCATGCAATCCAGAGTGTTGTCAGAAAGATGGCCTGCAACATGTCAAGCTCTCCAAGTCTCTGAATTATACACTGTCAAGTTCACTAAATACTTGAGTTCACACTTTCCTAATGTAATGTGACTAGCAGACCTGCATGGTCTGTATAGTTTTTCTCTTGGTGCGCACACATTCAAGTTTTTACCGAGGCCCAACCTCATTTACGGAGCTCCTGGTATGCTTTGCACTGGAGTGTGGGTGAAGAGCCTCTCAATGACTATTAAATAGGGCCTCACACTCTGTAGAAATTTCATCTTCCTCCTATAGTCCTGAAGACGTTCTATTGGCAATCACCACACGTTATGCTCACACATGTTGAGGGCTGAGAGCTAGTCCATATAACAGAATCAAAAGTAGTTAGCACCGGCTAGACCTTACATAGCTGCAGTTCATTAAGTCTGTTACCGTGAGGTGCTTTCTATCACTGTAAGGCCCTTTTACATACAATGATTGTTGCGGGTTCAATCCTTGCTTGGTTCAGGCAGCCGGCTCAAGGATGACTCAGCCTTCCATCCTTCCGAGGTCGGTAAATGAGTACCCAGCTTGCTCAGTGCTTGCACCAGGGGACTTTACCTAGCTCAATGTGAGACTATTGTCATAAAGCTTCACAATATCCTGTAAATTGAGCCTACATAGAGACATCTTTTGCAAACATTTGCAATATTTCTTTAACGCTTCTGTACTCTTTATTGTGGAGCTGATAAAATGCAGTCTGGTTGTCTACTTCCAGCCGGAAACCACAATAACACAACGTCTACTCGGCGGATAGCATTTTGGCGCTGAGGTATATATTTGGGTGCCCCAGTTTAATAACACAACAGCATGCAAAGAGCAAAGCTCAAAAACTAGTTGTTTGGTTTCAAAAATAAGTCATGACCTACTTCTCCTTCCTGACCCAAGGCAACTGACTAACGCAGAGGCAGACTGTGACCTGCTTAGACTGGTTTAGTGTGTCAACTGCCACCTGGTTTTATGTCATTGAACGTTTAATGAAGCTGTCTAAATCAGGCAGAGTTAACCCAGAAACCACGCTACGGTCTTAAGTTGTATTTTTAGGTTAAATCCTGTTAAATACATTAAGCGGCATCCTAAGCGCACTGTGTTTGGAAACTTTGCTAATCCATCTTGTGTCTTTGGGAAATGGTGGTGAGCGATCATGTGCCTCCAGGTCTTGTATGGAGGAGTGCTGAGGTTAATAGATTCTATTCACTTTTTTCAAGAAACATGGATTACAAATTGTGCTACGGCCACTTACCCAATAGTTGACTCGTAAAAAAAAACTAAAAATGTCAAAATCTGGCTGAGCTTGGAGGTCCTCAAAGGTCAATGTAGTAATTGGTAAATAAAAGACGATCGATGAATCCTAGATAGTAGAGAATAGCGAGTATACTCGCTAAGGCACATTACTCGAGCGAGTAATGCCTTAGCTGAGTATCTTCCCGCTCGTCTCTAAAGATTCGGGGGCCGGCGGGGGAGAGCGGGAGGAACGGAGGGGAGATCTCTCTCTCCTTCTCTCCCCCCTACCGCTCCCCACCGCAACTCACCTGTCACCCTCGCCGGCCCCCGAATCTTTAGAGACGAGCGGGGAGATACTCAGCTAAGGCACTACTCGCTCGAGTAATGTGCCTTAGCGAGTATACTCGCTCATCTCTACTAGATAGATAACGTCCGGCATTCAAACCGGATAGAAATGTAAAAATAATAGCTTTGTTCCATAAATTCAAAAAATAGTTCCATTGGGGCATACTGCTTACCAACCTGTTTCAAACTACAAGGCTTCTTAGTCGTGGCGTGACCCTTGCCGTTTGAAAGCGTAGCGGTAAACGGGATGTCCTGATTCGCTATTTTTAAATTTATGGGTTAAACAGGGACCCCCCTACCATGAGGCAATCTGAGCCTGCCGCTTCAGGAGGCAGGCTGCCCTACCTCACAGAGGCAGCGGCAGGTTGCAACTCAGCCGGTAAATCACAGACCCGTATCGATGGCCGGGAAAAAAAATACCGGTTGTAAGCCGGCTGGTCAGCAACCTGACAAGTATTTTACTCGCTCGGTCTATTGCTATGCTCTAGGTCCCAATGCTGTAATCAGTCTGTGACCCATGACCTCTCCCCCACACCCCCCGCAGACACCATCCTGTATACAGTACAGACACCCAAACAGAGCTACAGATGGAGTGGGTGAAAAGCTTGTAAGGTTGCTGGAGGCCCACTATGGGGCACTATTAATACTGTAGCCATTATGTGGGTCATTATTACTACTGGGGCCACTATTAGTATTTGGGTCAATACTGAGGACAGTATACTACTGAGACCACTAAGGAGACATTATTACTACTGGAACCACTATGGGTCTCACTGTTACTACTGGGGTCACCATTACTGCTGGGGCCACTAAGAGGGTCTCTGTTACCATTGGGGCCACTTTTACTCTGTCGCTTCAGACGAGTCTGAATGGGTCAAAAATGTATTTGGTATCTCGTGTAGTTGTACGAGGTGGCGCGGGATAGGGTCCAGCTCACCAGGCTTGGGATTGGCATGCAGATGACGTAGTCTTTGGGAGTACAGGGGCCTATTTGCAGCTTTGCCATCAAGTTCCTCAAGGGGGACCTTTAGCTTGACTTCCTCTGCCCAGCTCCAGTTCTGCGGCACTGGGGACATGCTTACTATCTTGCCATCTGCTGATACTGGCCGTTTCACATTCTGGTTCTCGCTCTCAGCATCAGACACACGGGAACGAATGGAGCCCATATACATAGTTGCAGATCAAAAGGAACCAGTTCATTGAACGGAGGAAGCTTGCTTTCTCCTTGAGTGCTGGGGAGCAGTCCTGGCTCTTCTCTAGACGCTTCCCCATCTCTCTCTCAATACCCAAGACTCAATGTCGCACACGGAGACTCCAGACTTCCACACAGTCTGCTTTCACTTTCACTATCTCTCAGCTATTCCTTCAGGGCGGGCACCGGCCTCTCTTATATACCACACCATGGTTACCAGGGTGACAGGGAAAAACGGTGCATTGTGCCAGGCACGGGTTGCCCTTACCAGCACTCAGGGGGCACATATTTGAACATTGAATGCGACACAACCAAATGCAACAAAATAAAAATAACCATCACTAAGACACCCTCTTGCATATTGGTGCTTTCAATGCCTGTAAAATGAGTGTTTTGCATGGGGGTGCCATTTCCCCATTTTGCCTCGGGCAGCATAAGGTTTGGGGCATCCCTAGGAATAAAGCTAGTGGTTTTGCATTTCTATACAGTTGGAGTTCAGGACATTTTCTACCTTGGATTCATTATGATTGCTTGCTTCTGACATGGGATTGTCTGGCACCTTCGGGCCTGAGGGAGCTGACTAATTACCGTGTGGTGGATGTGGTGAGCAGTACTGTTTGTGTCTGCATTGCTATTTCCGACATAACGAGGATCTCTTATATCATCACATCAGTGGGGCTGGCTGAAAAGCTTCTGCAGCCACAGTCCCACCTAATCCAGCAAGGTCTGTCTTTTATTCATACTCATCCCCGTTGCCCTCTATGGACTCTTCTTAGAGTTGGCTCCTGATGCTGCAACTGTATCAACCCTGACATCGCCTTGTTCCGGGTGATGGGATGCGATATGGCATACAGAATATGATCAATTTCATACTTCATATAAGACAGTGCAGCGTCCGAGGAGTGGGTCCACAGCCGAGGAGATGGTGGGGTAGATGAGGTTAATTATCTCTACCATCTCCTTCCCTGGGGGCAGCTCAGGACCCGCCCAAGTTACTGCTGGGGGAGGTCACAGGGCAAAATAACCAGGAGTTACCTTAAAGTTCTTTGCCACTCGTGACGCCACTATTTCATCCTCTGTGGTGAATCTTGATGAAGTAAATAACTTAGTCCACACACAGGGAAACTTTCTGGACAAACCGGGAATGGTTGGTAATGTCCATTTACAGTAACTTCGGCACATCCCAATTTACAACAGTAGTTTGGCACAATTACACGCATAGAAGGTGGTGTGACAGGGAGGACTCTTGGGGTAACCTGAACAATCCACAGTCCTAGTTATCTGTGTGATCCCACTCCCAGCAACTCTCTCTTTCTCCAACACTGTACTGGTCAACATTCATGCTTCTGGTGCCTTTTCTCTCTCAAGCAGCGGTCCTTCTTTCTCTCTCTCAGTGCTTAGTGGTAGCACCGGCACATCCTGGGTAGGGTAGGCCCAGGCCAAGCAGAAGAGGATCACTCTGCTTCCTCCATTCTTTCCACACACAGGCCGGTCTCTGAAGAGTGAGTGTCAGACTCCTCTCACTCGCAGACTAAGATTTGTGCTAGACTGTCTCCCACTGACTGACTTCCATAGACTTGGACTAGACTAGTACAGACTCTCTCAGACTACTCTCTAGCATAGCATCCTTGCAAACACATATATAAGACATAGTCACATGACACACAACATGATACATTTTCCAGACATAACCCCGCCATTAACTCATTCAGTGCTGCAGAGGTGCAATACACATAACAAAAGGCACACTACACATAAGACACCGACAAGACAATGGCACAAGACAGACATATACCATTATGGAGGGGCCCCACTAGCTCTGGGCCACTACAATAGTTACAACGTTATCAGCAAGTGGTGTTCTGGCTTCATTCACCAGTAGCAGGTTTCTTTTGTCCAGATTTTGGTTTATCAGCGACAGAACCTGTTTCTCAGAATTTGGAAAGACGTTCGGCCACTGCTCTGTGGGTCATGGGTGGTCTAGTTGTATGTCGTTGTTTGAAAACTGTGGCGATTACATTTGTGCTTCATTCACCTGACATAAGGATGATCTCAACACATTCTGCTTGAGATAACGTCTTCATTCCACTGCCTGTGATGAAGAAAAATCAATATGCTAACATGAGGATGAATGGAATTATGTTAAAATGAAGCCCACCATTATTTTTCTGGTGAAATTCTCCACCAGTTTGATATATCACACATCGACCTTCCCACTAAAAAAAAAATTTAATTGAAGCCAAGATGGCGGCATTCAAAATGGCTGTCATGTTGGTGACATCGACTAATAGGTTTGTCCCTTCCCCCGCAGCTTGTATGCACAATTGGATCGCCATCTGCCAAACCATTTTAATGCTATAGGGGCCCTTTGAGACACCCTAAATATTAAAACATGGTTTTCACATTCTTAATGTTCTCCTCCTCTTTACAATCACATGATTTTTTATACACAGTATTGCAAATCATTCCTTTACATATATTTATTCTTTTGCTTTGCAATACATTACACAGCGGAGTTGTACATGTTTGATTAATTAGATTAGTACTATATCTGCCTTCTACAGAAGGACACATCAATGGCTTTTAGCGGTAGCTGTCATAGAAGCCGCATCCCTAACCAAACCGTTGACTTAATCGCAGCAGAGATCTCCATGAAGGAGGTGGGGGGGGGGGGGGGGGGCAGGGTAAAAAGTTAATGAGCTGAGTCTGAATCTAATTAAGATCCTTACTCTGCAGTTCAAGGCAGTGATGGAGTGCCTTAGGAAAGGAGACAAGAGGTGTCCCCACTTCTCCAGCCACAGTTTTACGGGCTTCTGGGACGTAAAGGATCACTTAGAAAGCAAGAGAACAGCACTCTAGCTTCTGAACTACATAGCCGAAGGGCAAACGGGCCCACTCACGAGCAAAACCAAGCGTGCAATATTTCTTAATTAACGTATGCAAGACAGAAGTTAAATTGGTGAAATATTGACTTCCCGGGATGGAAACAAGCTCTTCAGTCATCAGAAAATAAGTGCTTGTCTCCAGGCAGAACCTTAATGTACCTACTTGGCCAATTTCATAGGATACTTTGTACTCCACATTTCTAACAATTAATGTTTTTATCACTGAAGGAAACACAAAATTGTAGCCACTTTGTGTGGACGCAGCCTGCTAAAAATATTTGCTTTGTAGGAAATACAGTCTCAAAAAAAATGAAAGAGCCTATTAACTCCTTAATGACCAGTTATTTTGTATTTTACCTTTGTTCATTTTCTCCCTGCTTACAAAAAAAAAAAAATCTGAACTTTTTTACTTTTCCATCAACATATGAAGACTCGGCCGGCTGATATATGCTATGATCTGAGGCGTAGAAACTCGTGAACGGGCGCACAAATCTAACATTTGTGCCCCCTTTTAGATGGCATGGGCCCCTGCGCATATGGGCTGAGGCCGCCATGCCGTTGCCCCTTCCCTCCCCCTCGCCAGCTCACCTCCACTCTCCTACCCGCTGGCTGTTTGCAAAGGGAAGGGGGTGGGATGGGGCGGAGCTAAGCTCCTACCCCTTCCCGACCCTTATCAGCAGCAAGCAATGGGAGAAGGCGGGATGGGGTGGTGCTTAGATCTGCCCCCACCCATTGTAATCAGCCGGAGGGGAGGAGAGAAGAGGGAGGGAGTTTTGCCATCACGTTGCTAAACTTCCTCCCACCTCCATTCTCTGGCCGCTCTCATTGGCTCCCATAGGAGCCCATGCAGTGGCCGATGTATTCCGGCCCAAAAGATAGTTCCAGGACTGTCTTTTGGGCCTGACGTAAAAACGGCCAGCGCTATATTGGCCGGCCAGGTGCTTTTACGCCACGGGAATACGGCCATGTGATCTGATGCATTGTGATCCAATGCATCAGGTCGTAGCGTATATCAGCTGACCGTGAAAACGGCGGTCGATAAACGCTCATGTGAAAGAGCCCATAGGCGGAACGAGTTGTATTTTTCAATGGTAGCATAAAATGTGTTAGAAACATTTCTGAAGTGGAGATTAAAATAAGGGCAATTACATAATTTTTGGGGGGGGCAAGTTGGAGTTCATGATGAAAAAATTTAACTTGCTGGCACTCATCTTCTGGTGCTCTGAGTTCTGCTTCCGTCTAATGGTCTCATGTAAAATATATATATTCCATATGTAGGATATGTCTTACTAAAAGGTATAAAAAAAATTGTATCCAGCATCCACAAGTAAAATAAAAATTGCAATTTATTGCATCATGCTAAAAAAAAAACGCCAGGAACCTCAAAATCTCTGACGCATTTCGGCAGCACGTCTGCCTTAGTCGCAGCATAATTTGGCTGTAAGGGAGAGATACAATTATTGCGTCCATCCCGCCAACCCTCATTGCCCATTTTCTTACCTCCATTCAGTGACAATTTCATCTTGATCTGGAGATCCGAGTAATCTGAGACCCGCTGGTTGCTAGGGACGAGCTGCCTGACAACCCCCCATTGAAAAGACTGTGATTATTAGACATTCAGCCATGATTCAGTGGCTGTCGTTTCATACGTGACATCTACTTCACACGCCAGGAGATATTTTTACACACGTCAACATAGATGAGGTTTCCTCTTCAGGATATTCTGTGCTTGACCACAAATATGTCACCCCTTAAATAATTTTCATAGCAGGAATTATGTAAATGTCTCGGCTAGAATAAATAAGATATTGTATCTCCTACTCACGGCTGGTTTTATGGCACGGACAGGCAGAAGCAGCTGGAACACATTAATAACCCGCCACAGCCGCATTTTACGACCAGCTCACAATCAGCCGACCCAAACTGAGCAGACGGGTTACTGTGTACAGTCCGCTCTGTAGAGCAATTCACAATTCTCATCAAATCTATGGGGTTAAAAAAAAATGACCACTATGTTGGTTGCCTTATTGGTTCCTACAGGGTCACCTTCGATTTTCCCTATTATTTGGTTGCCAATGGCCAATCGCATCAATAATCGTTATAAGTGGAGAAGATCCATTTGGTTTTGTCCTTACCTGACCTGGTCCAGCCAACATTTTCCCATCTGGGCTTTTCATAGCCGAGATGGACAAAGCTTGCCATGGCTACCAGCCACCCGGTTGGAGCCGAAGGAAAGAGCCGAGTATTTCATGGCTTTCATTGAAGTGAATGGAAATACAGAAATAGCGTAGCACATCACACTACAGTGTTTCCGTAACTCAAGAAGTGATGGAATCAGTTTAACACCCTGTGCTACATTGTTTTCTTACCTACTATTCACTTAACTGAGAGCTATGGAAACAGAAACGCATTAATTGTTTGGAACAGAGCAGGCAGGTTTTCCCATTTTAGCCGTGACAAGTCGAGATGGGAATACCCCTTTAAAGGGATTGTCCGGGACTTATAATGTTGATGACTGCTTCATACTGATTCAAGTTTACCATGTGTGAGCTGTCTTGTGGTCCATCCGTAAAGATGTGCTGAACCACTGTGGAGGTCCTGGAAGGGCAAGTGACCAAACCTTTGTGCAGTGCTTTTCCATAGAAGTGCTGCAGATGTGAGGCGGCCCTGACATTTGGCCCAGGGTTTCCGCAGTGATCTGGGATGGTGTTGGTAGCATGGAGTTTCTGGGGATAGCTCACATCAGTCAGGTACTACAGAGCATCCGTGTTAGTGGTACTGCATTAAAAGGCCACTACCCATATCTTGGGTTTCTCCAGAATCTTTACCCAGTAACTGAGGCTTTAATCTATGTACTCTTGAGAAACCTGTTACACCAGGAAAAAAGTCCTTACTCAGTCATTAATAATGTAGTCTCTGGCAGCTTTGTATCACATTAATGATGGCAGACAGAAGGGAGGAGAGGAACGAGGAGGTAGAGATCTCTCCAATGCTTGTATCCAGCTCAGCCTTCATCCAAATGAAACATCCGTCCCATCGAGGAGATCAGGCCTGTATGGCTAATCCTGCAGACCACAGATTCTCTCACATCAGGGACTATCCCGAGCTCCTCACTGCACAGCATGGCCGTACAGACTCAGAGGAGTATCCTCAGCCACTCACACTGCAGCTTAGCTGCACAGACACAGAAGAGCTTCCTCAGCTGCTCACACTGCAACATATCTGCACAGACTTAACTACTTTCTGTATGTCTATTTTCTGTCTCAGAGAGCTGCTCCTCATTTCCTCCCCTCTTTTAAGTCACAGTAGTTTACAAATTACTGACATCAGATGAACAATAAAACAACTATACCACCTTACATAGAAAAGGGCAGCACTGCCAAGCCCCATAGTCTCCCCCATGATTAGTCTAGGTCCTAACTTGCCTGAGCTTTCCTTGGCTAAAGGCACTTTTTTACAACAGTCTGGGTTGGTAATGCACTGAGTTCAATGGGAGCTGCATTTGCAGTACCAACCTGGTCTGCTGCAATACGCACAGCGCTATCTGTACTGATGGCGGCCTGGTAAACAGCTGATGAGTGGGGATCCTGAGTAGCGGACCACCACCGATCAACTATTGCTCATCTATTCTGAGAATAGGTCATCTATAGTAAAAGTTCCATACAACCCCTTTAGCTGTTAGTGATTTTTCCAGATATCTGCATTCTATGGAATAGCGGGGTTTACATTGCATCCCAATAAATTATCATGGTGTCTAAATGGTCTGATTGTTGCAATAACGATGTATTAGGACCTTGGTCTGATTTTATACCAAGTCTTGTGAGATACTGTATCTTTAACTAAACAACATTGTGGTGCTATGTTGAAACCTCAGATGTTAGGTTATTGCTTCCATCTGCAGTGATTTATGTGCTGTACATGCAGACACGGAGAGCATGTGCATTACTGCCCGATGTGACATCTGTAACATGCCATGACCTGCAATAAACATACTCAGGTTACTGCAAAACTCTTTGCATTGCTAACTGTTCACAAGGTCATGGATTTCGACCTTGTAATATTATCTCCTACAATCTTCTTTCACTGACGATACACTATATGCAGTAACGAATTATCATATGGGCCCATTTGATAATTTGCCACAGTTACAGACTGATAGTAGCCTCACACTGTATAGATAGGACAGTGTCATTCAGCCCCTGCAGAGATCTTCCCTTGCAGTCACATCTTCCTCTCTGAATTCTCTCTGCATGCGGTACCATAAGCACCACAGAGGAGAAATGACCACTCACATATAGTATCCTCCTGTTATATTTACACGAGGCGCGCTGGCTACGAACCAGAGATACTACAGTAAACTGGGAACAGGACTCACGGACAGACATAAATCATGACTGACAAACACTCCAAATACTCATACTTGCACACATAGCCAGATGGAATAGTTATAGAATGTACAAGGTATGAGTTTGTATTTTGGCTAAGATACTTAAGCCCATGAGCCCACTTCAAGGGTCCTTGTTGTGTCATGGGTCCCTACTTTAAGGAGACATCTAACCAGAGGAAACCTGCCTGCAAGTGGGGCGATCGTCCCAATAGGGACGGTCCAAGGCTGGAACCTAAGGACGTAACTAGCCCAGAGATGTTAAATGATCCAAAGTAGGACAGGACACAGTTCACACCAACACACTAGGGCTAGCATGCAACACAGAACAGGACTGCTCATACCACATGTCCGGCCACCAGCACAAACCCAACAGAACACATCGCTGTTCACACAAATATACACTGAACATGCCTGTTCACACCTATATACACATAGCAGGCATGCAAGATACCCAAAACCCTAGAGTGAAGGGATACTAGCTTCTTCTTGCAGAGAGACTCATGTATATATATGCAGCAGGCCAGTGAGGATTGGCTGGCTGGAGTAATCCACACCCAGCCAGCTCAATTATCCCTCACCTGTGAAGGTGTGCTCCTGGAAACCTGTAGAACAACGGGTCCCAGCAGCACAACCTAACAACTCCCCAGTGCTGCAGAACACAGTCTGGACTCCTACACAATCCCTAAAGAGGGACTTAAGGCTCGTTCAAATTAAAGATTTGATTTCTGATTTGAATAGATCCCTTTTATAAAAAACGGAGTAGATAACAAGGTAGAACTGAAACAGAAATAAATGGAAGCATAGACTGGTAGAGTTGGAAGGGACCTCCAGGGTCATCAGGTCCCAACACTCTGCTCAGTTCAGGATTTACTAAATCATCCCAGACAGATGTCTGTCCAGCCTCTGTTTGAACACTTCCATTGAAGGAAAACTCACCACCTCCCATGGTAACCTGTTCCACTCATTGATCCCCCTCACTGTCTAATATCTAATTTGTGTCTCCTCCCTTTCAGTTTCATCCCATTGCTTCTAGTCTTTTCTTGTGCAGATGAAAATAGGGCTGATCCCTCTGCACTGTGACAGCCCTTCAGATATTTGTAGACAGCTATTAAGTCTCCTCTCAGCCTTCTTTTCTGCAAGCTAAACATTCCCAGAGCCTTTAAGGGTTCCTCATAGGACATGATTTACAGACCGCTCACCATCTTGGTAACTCTTCTCTGAACTTGCTCCAGTTTGTCTATCTCTTTTTTAAAGAGCGGCGCCCAGTATTGGACACAGTATTTCAGATGAGGTCTAACTAAGGAAGAGAGGGGGGGGGGGGGGGGTGATTACCTCATGTGATATAGACTCTATGCTTAACTTAATACATCCTAGAATTGTGTTTGCCTTTTTGCTGCTGCATCACACTGTTGACTCATGTTCAGTCTGTGATCTTTTAGTATACCCAAATATTTTTCACATGTGCTGCTGCTTAACCCAATTCCTCCCATTCTGTATATTCTTTTTTTCATTTTTCTTGACCAGATGTAAGACTTTGTGTAATTATCAATTAGGTTATCATGGGAAATGTAGTACCTCAGCTTTGCACTATGTAACAATCCATTACTAGGTATGCTGAACCTGTACTATCTTATTGTTCCACTGTGTAATCATACACTACAGTTTTTTGTTGGGGTTTATAGTACTTCAGTGTTCAAGTGTGTAATTATCCATTATAGGTTATGCTGGAACTTGTAGTATCTCTGCTCTCCACTATATATATATTCAGTACTAGATTATACTGGCATGTGTATTGCCTCACTAAATTAAAGGGGGTTGTAACAAGTTCTAAAGTTATCTCCCATCCACAGGAAAGGAGTTAACTTTATGATTGGTGGGGGTCCAACTGCTGGGACCCATACTAACCTTGAGAATGAAGGTCTGGTTAGCCCCTGAGTGAATAGAGTGGAGGTCACACACGCGTGCTGCCATTCCATTCACTTCAATGACAACAGCTGAGATGGCCAAAGTGCTTGAAATTCGGCCCACTGGCCCACCGACCTGAGGAGGAGATTGAATGCAGCAGGGAACACACACGTCATCTTCAATGAGATTGCTGGAGATATTTGAGCGCTTGTACTCGGCTATTTCTGTCAGCCCCATTGAAATATATAGAGCTGAAACGCGCGGGTATTACCACTTCTCCATTCAATATTCTCCTCACCGTGGGGCGTGCAGTGAGGAAAAATGGGATCCCTGTTCTTGAGATTAGTGCACGTCTCAGTGGTCAGATGCCCACCAATCGGATTTTGTGGATAGCTGATAAAAAATGGATTTTAGGAATAGCCCTTTAAAGCTCCTGGACTACAATGCAGAATCTATGATGTGTGTAATGATGTGTGTCAAAAAGCGCAAAAACACGGTAAAATAGAGCAGACAACGCTCGAAAATCGCGAGTTCCCATTGAAAACAATAGTAGCATTTTATCGCGGTGTTCAAAACACTGTGGTAATCGTGGTAAAAAGGCCATGTGTGAGAGTGGCGTTAGTGGTTCTCCATTCTGACTTATCATGTTGGGGGAACCGTTCTCTTTATGATGCCCATACACCCTAATAAACTATGGGGGGGGGGGGTGAGGTACGGGCTGCTCTGATTCGCACTTGCGGTAGATTGGCATCATGCCATCTAATATGCAGGCTGTGCTCAGGTCACACAGGGTGATCTCTACCCCAACAGGTGCCACCAAGATAACAATTCAAGGCTGCACCTGATAACGGCACGTTGCCGGTCTAGATAGCAGCTGCTGGGTTGTCATCTGCAACATCTGTAATTAAGACTTCAAGTTCACTTCGAAAAAGGAAACACATTTACAGACATACAATGAAACACTTCCAGAGCTTATCACGGGATTAAATATTTGAGATAAGGTCATGACTGTGGGAGGAGATCTGCTCCGAACCCAAGCATTTCCCAACAGTCTTCTCCTGAAGGACACCATGACCGCCAATGGAAAAATAATGAAATTGATAGCCAAAAACAATAACATGCACAGCATACACTAAATCCAATGTAGCATCTCAAGTCATCTTAAAGCAGGGATGCACAATGCTTTCTGGCCAGAAGGATCTATTGTCCCATTGAATCAGCCATAAGGGCCGGAAAAAAACAGAGGGGTATAACGAAGGTATATGCCATAAATGTCTAATGGGTGCCGATTCCACTTTCGGAGCTCCCACTTATCAAGAGGATGGGGGTTACCTCCTCTTCCATTCACACTCCAGAAAAAAAGCAATGTCACCACTATAGTTTATGGGAGTTACTGAAATGGCCGAATGTTGTGCCACTTCGATTTTCCAATGAAAATAGCCACACGCATGCATGGCCATCTTTCTATATTATCTACTCCTTTCGGGAGTGCTGCACTAGGATCAGGGGACCCTAAGTTTGCCACTTTTGTCACCAAAAAATACCAAAGGCACAAGGGGGCGTGGTTTACGGGTGTGGATAACCATGGTAAATGTCATTACTCCGGTGGCACTAGTAGTAATAGTGCGCCATTAGTGACCCCAGTATCATTAGTGTCCTTTTAGTAGCCCCAGTGGTAAGTGTCCCCTGTAGTGCCCACAGAAATATTACTGCACCCGGAAAACAGTTCCCCCTTTTAGTGGCCCCAGTAGTAATAGTGTCCCCTCTTGGTGCCCTTCCCACCCTTGAACCTCTGGAGAGGCAGCAACCATAGCCTCAAGTGCTATAACTCACTTTTAAGTTGCAGTTGTGATGCCACTTCAACACTCGGAGAAGATCCTCACTCCTTTCCCGCAGCATTTGTATTCCTACTTGTACTGTATGCAGCGCAGTCACCGGGTGGGGGTGGGGGGGGGGGGGGGAGTGAGGATCTTCTCTGAGCACTATTACCAGGTACTATGTTCATATAAATATCACTATGAGCAGTGTTTACATCAACCAAGGCCACAGACATTTTTTTGGGAGATCTGCTGTCTTCCAATTGCTTACTTTTTTCTGTCCCTTGGGTAATATCATAGTGCAATATTTGTACCAGAATCACCACAGTTGGCACCGATCCCGAGATCCTGAACTTTCTTCTCCAAAGTCTTTTGCTATCAGCCCCTGTGTATTCTGGTACATAACCTAAAGGATCATAGCTGTACAGTTATAAAGGCTGAACGGCCATCTTGTTTGTCATAATTGTATGACAAGGGCTGCTTAATCATCGCTGTCCTGGTGGTCTAGGGCAGTGAGGGGTTTATTATAAGCAACCTTTATAGTTAAGGCTAAGTGCACACTAGCCATGTGCCCAAGTTGCCCCTGAGAAGTTCAAGTGTAGCTTGCATTGAACGGCACATGGATACGGGTTTGGATGCTGTCTGATTTATGCAGAAACAGCAGATTGATGTATCCTATTTATTGTCCGTAAAATAGGCATCAATAGGACATGCCATAAGTTTTTTCAACTGGACTGTTGGTCTGTGTGAAAAAATGTCAATGTGCATGTCCTCATGGGCATATAATGGGTCTGTGTGCTGACCATGGATTAGCATGGACAGCACATGGCCCAAAATACAATAGTGTGCATGGGGCCTTAGTGTAGTAAGAAAAAAAACTGCATCCTTGGTGGTCTAGAGTAGTAAGGGTTCAATGTCAACATCCCGGGTGATGTACAGCAGAGAAGGTGTTAGGTCAGGTTTCCATATGTCTAGCCCTAGTTTTGTACATGCCAGTTCAAGGCATCTGATGCATCAGTTTTGATACTAGAGGCCAACCTGCGCCAAACAGAAAAATGGTCCATGCAGTGTTTTTTTTGCCCAGCTATGGATGCAGGATCGGTAGAAAAAAAGGGAACCAAAATGTCATCAGTTGAGTTCAGCTCCAGCATGAAAACACTGGCTGGACACAACTGATATATGGGAACCCAGCCTTACTGTACGGGAAACACCACTGGTAGTCTAGTGTGCTGGAGGGATTAATAATTACTGGGGTCTAGTGGGTTACTCACCTCCCTAGGCTCCAGTGATACTCGTGTTCAGTTTCCTGTTACTTCCCTGCATTGATCAGAGCAGAGAGGTATAGAGCACTGAGTGGCTGCGATTGAATAGCCGCAGGGATCTGTGTTCAGGCAGAGCAAAGAGCTGTAGCTAATGAAGATATATAAAGTTATTGTTGCCAGTAAAACATTAACACCGGCATCAGCCTCCATTACTAGCATCAATTATTGGACAGGACTGTTATCACCGGGCTCAACCCTAAGTGTACGTAGTGCAAGAAAGTGTGATTCAGAAGTCAGGGCCACCTGGAATATCTCCTGAATAAAAAGGTTTACAATGAGGGAAACTTCGTAAAACACTTAGATGAGTGGGGAGAAAAGTTTTGGCATTATGGTGATGCCTGTTAAGCATCGTAGTGGCAGCCATCTTGGATTCATCCTAAGAAACTTCAATGGAAAGGGGGTCATGGGATACATGATTTAAGGGTAATCTTGCAACAGTTTTCAACTTATGAAGATGTCATGTTGAGTCTGTTTAAAGTTATGTTGAATTATGTGGAATGGAAAACACTTATTCCATGACTTATTAGGTACCAGAAGATGTCGTTAACAATACAGGACAGAATGGAGATCATCCGGATAAATCGGTAAGTTCATGAGATGTGGCAAAGACTTTCAATCAAGAACACCCAAGAAAACACCACTGAGTGCACCAACTGTCAGAAAACTGATTCAGGAGTTCAGGGAAACTGGTAGTGTCTAGAATACACCGAGAACTCATCATACAAGCAGTGTTTCCGATACTCAGGTTTTGACAGCTGTACTAGTTGGTTTTGTGAAGCTAAAGTCCCCTGATGCAAGCAAAGAGTCATGACTGATACCTAGGCCTCTTCGAAGACTGTTTTTGCAGTGTGGTTTGCCATTGCCTTTCCCGGTCATCTTTTACCCCCGAGCAAGCTAGGTACTCATTCTACCAACCTTGGAAGGCTGAGTCAACCTTGGGCCGGCTACCTGAATGGGATTGAGCGCACAACCCTCAGGTCGTGAGTGAGAGCTTAGGACTGCGTTTTTGCTGCCTTAACACTCTGCACCACATGAGGTTCCTATTCATGAAGAGTCTACACAAAAGCAGCAGGAAACTGGCATTGGAACATGGTGTGAGTCAACCAACTGTTGTAATGATCTTCAAGGCATACAAGTGGCACCTATGCAAATTGTAGCTGCAACAGAGGTTGTGTAAAGATGACCCTTGTGCACTTACCAGATGCCTTCCTGGGTGTTCATAATTGAAAGCCTTGGCCACATCACATGAACTTCTATTACCAATCATCAGGATGATTTCAATTCTGTTCTGGATTATGAACGGCATCTCTAGGGGAGGGATAGGTTTGAGCACAAACCTACTGATAGGTGAAAGGTTGAGAGACATTAAAATTCGGGATGTGATATCAATGTGGTGTGGAGGGATAGTGAATTTCTGGATGTGACTATATTGTGATTATTCTTTATGCAGATTGAATTGTGGATTTGCAAAACTTTTTTTGATAGGGCTGCACTGAGATTCAATATATTCACTGGGCTGCCCCAAGACTGAAACCCTGCGTTATAGTAATAACTACCAAAATGTGGTCTGTTATGTACATATCTACCACGATATGAAGTATGACCCGTTATACAGTGGGTGGACAAAAATATGGAAACACCGTACGAAATGCATGCCTTAAGTTACATGGGATTATAAATCATATTTCACAATACTACCAGTACATTTTAACTATAGAAATAAGACATGTAGAGACCAATTTTAAGTGGAGGTAATAAGAAATGAACATCTGCCCGAGCAACAGGGTTCCATTGGTCAAGGGTTTGAGCCAATTAGCTACTGTTAACCGTTGGCTCCCATAACCACTCATCAGTGATCAAAATGCTACTCAGAGAAGACAGTGGCTTAAAAGTAATAAAACATGGCCTATGCAGCAATGGAAAAAGGTCATTGGGTTGGCTGAGTCAACCTTTACACTGTTTCCGACTTCTGGTCGAAATTACATCTGGAGAATGCCATCCCAAGCTTATGATCCAGATTGTTTGCTGCCAAGAGTGAAACATGGTGGGGTTCAACCTGGGGGTTTTCACATTTTTGGTGTTTCCATATTTTTGTCCACCCCCCTGGAGATTAGCTACCAAGGTGAAATCATGAAATTTTAGCCTTCTTAGGTAGAGTTAGAAAAAAAATATACATAAAACAAATTTCTTTTTAATATTTATTCAAATCCTCATCAGGAAATGAACACTAAGATAAAAAAAAAATAATAATAAAAGAATCACACGGCATTATATACAAGGCTTGTGACACCACAGGAAAACAAGAAATTTTCCATTAAAATAACACAATTAAAACAGTTTTCTGTAAACCTCAGATTCCATAACTGAATGGCAAAGAAACATAGAGCAATGCTAAATTACTTCATTTACTTTCTTTCGGTTTTTTTTTATAAAATGAAAATATATAAACTTTTCATCACATTACAATTGTGGGCTCCCCACCGAAATCCAACATCGTATCGTCCCACAGGACCCTTCACTTGGGGACCATTCCAGGGGGACTATGAAATAAACCCACAATACTGTTATTTGTGATTAGTCTCTGACCTGACCGTGAAGTCGGAACGCACAGGACGTCTTCCCATGCATCATACATGCAGAATTTTATTACATTTTTTTAAATAAAATTTTGAAATTTTCTGTACATTTTCCCAAGGTACAATGATATGCATACATGCAAAACGAGAAGGCTGAGAACCCATCTGCTTCTATATACACCTCTATTCACAGACTGTATAGAACCCCAAAAACAGGTTTAATTAAAACAATACAAAAAGAGTTGACTTATGGAAAACAATATTTACAGCTATTTTCTTAAAAAAATGTTAACATACCAACGCATTACTGATACATCATTTACAGTCATATGTACAGAGGAAGAAAAACATTTTAGTAATTTGTAATAAAAAATACAATATATTTGAAAATGTTTTTGTTTTTCGTTTTTTACACAAATTTAAATATTGTTTTTCCAACACAAAAATCTTAGAATTTTGTAAATTCGGCGAAATGAAACAAACTTTCAAATCAGAAATATTTTCATTTGAATTTTTTTTTTTTTTGTTTCTGGAGAAATTAAACTTTAAAAGTATAAAAAAAAAAACAATCCCCCCCTCCAAAAAAAAAACCAACAACACACTTCTTTATTATTGATGGAGCATTTTAAGTCGGTGCATGGTCTGATAAGGTAAGCAATCCTCTCACTGATAGTATAGGCAACGTTGAGCCCCATTACATATTCATGGGTGCAAGCACAAGTGAGTGGTCAACCTTTACTTTTAACGGTATGAGGTCCGAACGTTTTTGGGTTTCGGTTAATTAGAGGGGTCGTCCGTCCAGTTAAATTTTATTAAAAACACACAAAATTTTTAAAATAATGAAATAAGTAATATTCAATTTATCAATGCCCCTACCACTTCTGTTCTGATGCTTCCTGGGGTCCTTTACTGCTTTCTGTGCTTTCTGATCCTTGTTGACATGGACATGTGACTGCTGCAACCAATCAGTGGTCACCACCACTGCTATGGTCAGGGACTGACCACAGCCATCATATTTCCAAATTAGCGCGACCAGGAAGTAGAAGGACTAGTGGGGACCCTCCGAAGCATCAGACCAGTATTGGGATTCTTGACCTTTATTATTCTCAGCTTTTATTGTAAGTGGACGGACAACCACTTTGTTATACTTTTATAGCGTCCAATCTATTTCTGATTCGGATCTCCAAATCCCCTGCACAGACCTAACATATAGGATTGGTTCACACAAGTTTATTTGTTCAGTGCCTTACGAGCAATTATTACCCGCATAATACGCAGCGAATAGGACCCATCGACTTCAACGGGTTCTTTTACAGTGAGTGCATTTTTTTCACGCGATGTTCGATCGTGTGAAATAATATGCATGTGAGATTTTATTGCGCACGGCAATAGGCCATTGAAGAGAATGGGCTGGCGTAAATTTACAGTGACTATGTTGGAAATCAGCGTATTCACTGTGAATGTGCGCAAATAGGTAGCGTGTGAATGAGCTCTTAAGGGGGTTATCAAGTCAAAATTTTAATAGAGTGATCTAAAAACACAAAAAAGTCCTACCTCAACCAAGCCCCCAACACGCCTCTTCTGCCGAAACAGGTCCCTCTCCTGCAGTACCAATGACGGAACCGATACTACAGACATGTGACCACTGTAGCCAAACACCGGCTGGCTTTGGCCAGTAATTAGATGCAATGGTTGAATGTCCCTGTGACAGCTACTGCAATGGGAGACCGGGCACCGGTGGAACAGGAGCCGTGGGGGATAGGGTAACATGGGTTACTTTTTACAAATATATGTTTACAGGACTCTGAGCAGTTTTTCATTTTTATTTTTTTTACCGGATAACCCTTTTAATGATACAATATTATTGCGAGCGCCATGTAAATGGTATGTGGTAAACATCTGAGCTCCTGCTTGTGGTGGCTTACGGGAGACAGAATTTCCTTACCATTTCACTCTATGTCTATGCAGGCAGTTTGGAGCCTATAGGTATATTAAGAGATGAATCCATCATCACACAAGTTTGGACATACGTAGATAAATAATGGTATTCATGGTTGGTCATGCTCTTTACGGGGATTCTCATTCTTAAGAATCTTTTGAGGTCGATGAGCACACTACTCCAAAATCGTAATCCTGTTCTTTCTAAGAACACAGTAGTTGTAGACGTCAGGGTTCATACATCGCCCTTTACGTTGTTGACCGATGCTCACTTTCTCACTTTTGACTTTTTGGTTTAAAGGAAAAACATGGGCAGACGTCAGAGAGAAGAGTTGGGAAGAGGTGAAATGTAAATGCTCCCCAACTACAAATTCTCAGATTGTATACCTTGTATGACTATGCACTGACTGAAGATGCCCAAGTCTGTCCTCTTACATGGTCAAATTATGGCCAAATACAACTTCAGAGCAGTATACATATTAGTGCCATACATATGCCTCCGATATCATTCGGAGTCCAATAGAAGAAAAAAAATGGCGTATTACACAGGTATTGCTTCTAGTATATCATACTGTATCTCCCTAAAGGTGGGGATAAAAAAAGTTAATTGAAGTCTTCTCAGTTTTGCATAAATTTTTTTTATTTAAAAAGTCATACTTTACATGATACCCTACAGCTGCAGCAATGGCATGCCGTCACATGGGACTGCTGAAGCCAATTACTGGGTGGATGTAACTCAGGATCAGCCGGTAATTGGCTGCAGCAGTAATATCTCCCTATAACAGGACATCATCTCTTCAACCAAAAGACAAGGGGATCAGACTCTGATGGAACTATGGGGAATCGGGGAAGGTTTTAATATGTTTATGTAGCACTGAGCAAATTTCACTAAACTTTTTTTGCCTCCCAGACCACCCTGATAGGAGGTACCTAATGGTGGCACATGGAGGACTAGGTCCCGGTAATATGGATCCGTAGAGACCTTCATGCACACGGCTCTGCTTTGTATATGGAACCTTAAATTAGAGGGCATCAACATTTTTTTTTTTTTGAATTCGACCTTAATTCCTGGAATTTTCTAAATACTACAATAAGATTTTTTTACTTTTTCTTCCCAGAATTCTCAGCTTGACACAAAAAGGACATTTGTTTCCTTTGCCCCCCCCCCCAAAAAAAAATTGTAATTTTTGTATTATTTAAGAATTAAATCCGAACCAAAAAAATAATATTTTCTGAAGTCAGATTTCAATTTCTTACCCCACAGATCGCTTCTATTTACATACACAGCATATATCTATATACATATTTTAGGCACACAACAAGTGAGGGCATATCACATAGAGATACTCAGATAGTAAAATGTTATTTTCAGTATTTCACATGTAAACTTTGTTAGCTGCCTCTTAAAGAAGTAAATAACTCGGTGTTAAAAAAAAAAAAAAGTTTGCTTCTTAAATAACGCATGGATCTGTTTGATTTTCACGTAACTACTAGATTTATCAGGTTTGTTATTGTAAAGGGTGTGGGGCGCTAATCTAACCGATGGATGCAAAAAATTTGGCAGACTGTAAATAAGATGTTTAAAGTTAAATCACCCATTAAATAAGTTAGAGAATCAAATAAAAAACCTTTAGCTTCCAATCATTTTAATAGCAGCTAGGTCAGCGATCAAATTAAACTAACCTGCTTAGAGTCAGGCTCAGCTAATGTTAAAAAAAATGCAGAAGTAATAAAGAACACGCCCAATATACACTCTCCTTCACCGATTGGCTGTTTTAGCCATTTTAAAGTACATGTTACATTATCTTAAAATTACTAACTAACGGACTGTTCCATTTTGTTTTTTCTAAATTGTAAAAAGTTAAAATTCAATTCAGGCAGACTTTTAGATTTTGACTTTACAATCTTAAACCATGTATGTGCCTTTAAAGTCAAACATATATGAGTTTTATCATATGCAGAAATGTGTATTTCCAGTATGAAAAATAAGGATTCCCTGTAACCAACGCATTGGTTACAAAAATGGATTTGGTAAAACTGGGGGGAATTTAATAACCTCTGGCATACAAAAATTGCAAATTTGTGTAAGTCCTATTTGCACAAATTTTTTTTAACTTTTTGGTTTTTTTGTGCACTATTCCCCATTTGTTTTTCTAAAAATAGGCATAGCATAGTAAAACGGGCTATGGCCTTGAGACCTGTCAGATTTACTATAGTTTACACCAAAAACTGGACTCTTGGTGCAATTCTCTCCGAAGCCGTATTTACTTACAGATGCAGCAAAGTTTAACCCAACTCTGTGGTTGCAGCAAGTTTTCTTTCTTAACACAACAAAAGCCATTGAAAAGAGAAGAAAAAAAAAGTCTGCACCACGGCTTACTTAATGTGTTGAGTGTGAACTTTACTATATCTGTAGACCGGCATGTAAACCGACAATTTAAGTAAATTCCTCCCCCCCCCCCCCCATTAAATTATAGTTTGTTGTAAAGCATTTTTCATAATGAGAAATTTTTATTTAACGATTATTAAGTGTGGATCGTATTTTGAATCTGATAATTTCAGTTCACTTAGTTACAATGGGTGGAATTTATCAAGACTGCCATTGCATAATCTGTAGCCTACCGGAGGCCGGTGCACCAAATAAACTAAGAGATTTAGCTTCTTAACACAGTGGGCGTACCCTGGGCTGTTCGTTCAACACAAACTGAAATCAAATTTCCACTAAAATTTCCATAAACTTCTGGTGTAAATTATACTAAATCTGTCGGGTCGGCCTCGCCCCTCACACTGGCTACGTTTTTTTGTTTTTTTTTTTCTTTTTAGAAAAGTGGTAGGAAGAACGGGGCTGAAAGACCAGCAAATATATGGCTTGTGCAAAAACCTGCAACATTCTACCACCACAATAGTGGCGCACAAGCCCTTCAGAAATTCCCTCCATAGTGTTGTAAAAAAAAAATTCCCCCCAAATGATAAGGTAATAGCAGTAGCTGGACCCTAAGTATTCGGATGTCAAACTAAAACCGGCAACACACAAAAGTTTTTGTGTCTTGGTGTTATCAGGATTTCTAAATTTGTTAGGAATCTCAAGATTGTATTATGGCTCTATAGAACCATCAAGTTGTATGGAACTGTAATATGGTACTCATAGAATACTATGGAGACTTACTGCACCCCTGCAGACCTCTGATTTCATACAGGGTCATACAAACCTCATATGGTGCCATGTTCCACTGGATGTTGTATCAATAACTCCATATGGAGGTGTGCAGAGTGCTTCTGGCTCTGCACTATGGGGCTATATGGACTGTGTCTGCTTCTGTACAGGCTCTATGCATATGAGTCTTTATTAGATACTGAGCAGTATGGATTTTGAACTGGATTGGATTCTGATTTATTAAAGATGTAGGGAGTGTACCCAGACACTTAAAGGGGTTGTGCCAATATCTATTGGTATCCCCTATCCAAAGGATACAGATATAACATTAGGGCAGATTTACTAATGCTATTACAGTGTAAACTTATACCAGTACATTTGGCGCATTTTCAGTCACTTTTGTTTAACCTTATACCGCCTACTCGGCATAGCTTGTGCCAAAATTTTGGTGCACTGTCATATTTAAAGGGAACCTGTCATGACCTTTGAACCCTATACACAATGTTATGGGGTTCAAAGGTCAGTGAACGGGGTGCCCGGGGAGCGTTGTTTTATACTCACCAGATGTCCCATTACTGTGCCATGACCCTCCGAAGCAAGACTCCTTCTGCGGGCACATCTCCCATAGAGATAAATGGGAGATGTGCAAGCAGTTGGTAGTCACTCAGCTGAAGTATGCAGACTTTGAAAGGACACACCGCAGGAAAGAGGTGCCCTGTGAGTATACAACAATGCTCCCTGGACACTGAAAATGAATATGCCCAATACAAATAAGCTTTTCCTTTTGCACAGATCACAACCGTGAATATTTATACTGTGTAATGATCTTCAGCACCAAATATTATCCAATGATGGCACATATTCTAGCACTGAAGTTTTGCCGATCTTGACCTATTATTTTTGCATGCACTTTAAAGAGGTTTTCTATGGTCACAACTATTGGGGACCTATCCTCAGGTCCTAAAAGTCAGACTCCCGCTGATCAACTGTTAGAAAGTTGCTATGGACAGTCAGAAGTGTCAAAATGCAGTCCATACTGCAGTGGCCTGATTTGGAGTTGCAGCTTTCTCCCATTTACTTCAATGAATGAGAGCTTCAATACTAACATGGGCCACTCAGCTACTGCTGACGTTTGGACGATTCCAGGTGTCCACAGCAGTTTGTCCCATCAGCTGATTGGCAGATGTGCCAAGTGACAGACCCCTGCCGATCCGCTGATGGTGATCTATCCTGAGGGTAATGACCAATAGTTGTGATCCTGAAGAAACCCTTCAGAGAGGAAGTCTACCTTGAGAGAGGAAGTCTACGTATATGGCCACCTTCAATTGCCTCATTTATGTCATACTGACTCGATACCCTTGAGTATGATGTTAAAAAAGAGCCAGACTCTACTCATTTGCATTAATAGTACTGTGCTTTACCATGACCCCTTTGTTCCGCAGATCAATGGGGGTCCCGGGTGTAGGACCTCCACTATTAGCCTATCTTAAGAACAGGCCATTCATTTTTGCTTCCCACAAAACCCCTGTAAAGAGAACCTGTCAAACATTTCTTTTTCCCCCAAAAAAGTCTCTTTATTGTAAATATGAAAAATTAAAACTTGAGAAATCTAAAAAAACCACAAGGGCAAAATAAAAAAAACCTTTAAAAAAATGAAAAAAACAATAGCGTCCCAAGGATTAATCTTTCGAACCAGTACTAGGAAAGTTACTCTAATGGTCAAAACAAAATGTCAAAATGGATTTTCACACAAATAGGATGCTGTCATGATGTTCTCCTTGAAGAAATGGAAAGTCAGGTGTCGACTGAAATGGCAAATGTTGTTACCTTGGGAAAAAGACTAAGTATTCATTTACCACTAGGTTACACCACCATGACCTTGTGGTAACCAGCCAGGTTCACTGTGCTTGCTGCATTGATTTTACATTAAAGACAAACTGCCAAGAACATAAGTCTCCGAAAGAAAACCACAATGATCAGAATAAGGATTACACATCGAAAAAACATTCTGTTATTGTCGCCATCTGGTCACTTCTGTGCTTAAGAAGATCGAGAAAACCTAAATGCTACTTGAGTATCGTATTTGCCGAAAGACACTGGAAGCATCCAAGCCAAGACATTTACCATCTACAGATATATATTTCACCAGGATACAGTAGCGTCATTCTATTACTTGGATGATGTTTTTGTTAAAAAAATTGTGTAATTTTGTGTTTCTCTCGTTCGGGGAAGGAAGGGTGGGGGGGGGGGAGGTGTAGCAGGGTTGGAGGGTTAGAAGTATCATGTAGTAGTTTACCCGTAATGAAAGTGTTCCATTCTATAAACTCCTTATTTTTTCTTTTTTTTTCAAGTACCCCAGAAAATAAACGCCCGTTTTACCAGAATATTTTTGAATCTGCTGACATTATCCATAACGTGTATTAAAAGCCGATATACCTAGCTGCTAAATTACGAGCAACATAAGATATTAAAAGGTTTAAAAAAAAAAAAAGTTTTTAATAACAATACTTGTACATTTACTAGAACCACAAGCAAGATCAACCTAAGTCCATAAAATGAGAACGTCCGTAAGATCATGCCATTTATTACGTCATGCATGATACAATGAGAAAAAAAAAATAGTTTTTAGGTCTAAAATAAATCTGTTGCTAATTTTTCGGTATTTTATTCGGGCTCCTTCTTTATCGTTAGCATATCGAGAAGCCCGTATTTGCTGCTATTGGAATTATGCAAAGTGTTATTTACAACATTGGGCGGTTTGGTAAAACCGATTCCGTTTGTTCCTCTACTATGGGCCGATTCTCTTTTGAAGGTCATCTCTGCCGCTTGTCCCAACAGTGATTCAGTCCAGCTGGTTCGATCTCGCAAGTCCTGACTAGCCGCCGTATGTGCCCCCTTTTGCAGCATATAGTACAATATAGGGTTGGTTTTCGTCAGTCTTGGAGAATCTTTCCCAAAGTCATTTTTTTCCATGTCGGTCATAACCCATTTAATGGGATTTTTATCACTGGGGGGAGGGCACATACTCATATGGCCAGACTCAGTCCTTGGGGGGTTATTTCTTAAAATATCTGGGGAAGAATGAGGAGAGTTCTGTAAAGGAGATGGATATTGAAATGACATTTGACCTAAATTATTTTGGTGAGGATGCTTTCCCATAAACATGTTTAGAGAAGGAAGCATAAATTCAGAATTTCCTGGCAAGTTACTTCGGTTTCCTCTTAGAAGTTCATCAACCGGTGTATTGTTCCTATGCTGAGAGTCCCTGACACAATTTTCTGAAAGCAACAGCTGTTTTAACACATTGAAACCTTTACTTTCTCTTGACCAGCTCAAGTTTTTATTCCCATTCAAGGAATTATGACCCATAAGGTCCTTGTTATCATGGTTGGTCTTTGTGCCATTGACTTTGTCTTCGTGGAGAAAAGATGCCTCGCATAAGGATGGTGAAGAGCGGAACTGCAGGTTTCCAACCTCGGGCAAATTCATCCTTGCTATTTTTACTTGGCTTTCTACGGGGTCATTTTGGTGCATTTTTCTTTTTTTAGGCACAATACAAGATATTTTTGAATCCATTTGTTTGGACTCAGAATGTCTATTATTCACATCCAGATCACTGGTATCATATCCATCATGGTTCTGACGTAGTAGACGACTTAAAAGGCCATTTTTTGAAAGTGAAAAGTCCTGTGGAGAAGAGTGTGGAGATCGGACATCCTCCGGAGCTGGTTTTGAAGTTTTATGCAAGGAAGCCACCAAGGGGCTTGGAGCACTTGTCTCCCGGTCCGTAGCACCGGCGTCATCCTCTGGCTCGGTTTTAATTCTAAATGCCACCATTTGCTCACTCGGAGACTTTCCAGTCCTGTCTGTATTAACTTCATCCTTTATCATTGGTTTCTGCATTTTTTCATTTTTGCATTTGTTGTTAGGTGCGGCCAGCAGTAGTTGAAGTACAGTGCGCCGTTCTAGAAGGTTTTCAATCTCAGAGCCAGGAAAGGTCGAATCCACTGGCGTAGACGGACTACTAAATCCTCTACCTTCTTCAAATGTCCGTGATGGATTTGTAACGAGAGGGCTGTTCAGTCTTTCAATTAGTCCTAAAGATTTAGAATTTGCCACCCCTATTGGTTTTGATTGCCTCTGCTCATCGGGAGGAGATACTGGCTTTCCACACTGAGCTAAATTCTGTAACAATTTGCTAGCACTGAAAGACGAACTTTGTGCATTTTCATTCGCTAGTGGGACAGTTGATTGAAGTACTTTGCTCCTGGTAAGCTCTATCAAATGGCTAGATGCTGGATTGATGACCCTTTCGGGGTGAATATTGTTTATGTACGATGTGAAAGGTGGCTTGATTGGAAATGGCTGGTGAGTCAGGTTCATTGGAGAATCTGCTTTTGTAGATGGGTGCAAAGACATAGCATTTAATGGAGAGGAATTGCGTATACTTGGACTTTCTGAGAGAGGACCAGGAGCTGAGAAGCTGAACTTCGACAAGTCTGCAGCCTTCTGTTGCATTTGAAGATCTTCCATGGTTGTTGGTTCATCGTCTGCTTTATGTCCTAGCAACAGTTGTAACAGTGTTACTTTTTGATATGGTTTTAGCGTAGTATCCACTGACAAGTCTTTATTTTCCTTGCTGGTATCAATTCCGTTTACTTTTGGGTCCCAGTTGTGAAGCAACGATTCCGTTAAATTTTCGAAAGAAGCGGCAGAATGCAATGTTTTGGGCTTGTCTACTCTGTTCTTGAAGGACAAATCGATAGGTACACAGTTAGAATGAGTGCTTTCATCATCACTGCTCTCTTCTTCGGTAAAGCTAGGATTGTTATCAGAACAGTCGTCCGTAGTCGTAGGTGTAGCGCTTTCATCGAACAGAGAATATTTTTCATTGTGTGAAAGGTTCTTTCCAACACTTGCCCCGTTCTGACTTTTTAGAAGGTGCAAAAGTAAACTGTTGTTGGGTGATGGTTTTCCATGGCTTCTTTCCAGATGGTTTTTATATCCAACTGTTTTCAGAGGAGAACTTGGAACGCCAAGCGTGCTTGAAAAAGGAGAAATATTGCCTGCATTACTTAATCCATTGGTTACTGTCCTTGCTGGAGAACTGAGACCAGCTGGCACATTTGATGACAACTGAAGCCGGCCAAGATCTTTCTCCGAACACTCCTTCAATCTCGCCATTGCTGCCAGCCTTTCACTTGCTAACTGACTTGAGGTCTGTGCTTTAAGGGCATGTTCCCGAGAGTACTGCTGCAAGTGTGCTTCACTGGAAAGCAGAAGTGCAAGCTGACTACAGGCCACACTTGGTTTAGGCGAAGCGGTGGGGCTTGACCTTTTCTCCACCATGTTAGCAACAGCTTGAAGTCTCGCAGCACATGAAATTGGCTCGCTTACCGCTTTAGTGCTACTTTGTGCAGACAGAGAAGGTTCCACAAACTTTTCCTGAATGGAACTTTTCGCCAGACCAGTCAAATTACCCTCCACTGTATTATCTTTTGATCTGTTTTTATTCAAGAGAGTCTTTAGGTGATTTGAAGCCAAACCGTAACATTGGTTATCCTTTTCATCCAGGTTTCCCTGCTGATTGAGGGAAAATCCTTGGTCTTTAAGACTTTGCTTAATCTGTTGAGACAGCGCAACACTCTGAAGCCTCGAGCTAAATGACTGCAGCAAAGACGCCAGCAACGTGCTATCTTGTTTCCCTTTCGGAACATTTTCAACCATTCCAGCTAAGAGAGATTCATTTTTGCCATTTCCATTGATAGAATCAGATAAACGCCTTCTCTTTGCAGCGTGCCAGTCCTCCGAAGACTGCAAGAGTCTGGCCTTCTTGAGATGCAACATGCCGGAGGGCTGACTACTGTTGTGCACTGGGGCATTATTCTTACAGTTCGTAAAAACATTCCCGGAAATGTTGAAGTTGTCATCAGCTTTTACACGGCCTGAGAGTTTGTCAACCGCAGTTATAGAACCGCCTGCTGCTTGATGCATTAGTAATCCTTCTAGATACGTTAAAACAATGGGATCCTGTTGCATTTCAGAGCTAAGCTCTTCTCCATGAGTCATGTTCAACCAACGTATGCGTAGAAGCTATGTCTTTACCTAGTTTAGAGAACGCTGAAGACTCGGGACTGAATTTCCTAAAGTCGATGTAGATGTTCTTTTAAATCATTTCCAGAATAATTCCCAAGCAGATGTCCTCGGAAGAATCTTTGCCAAGAAAATGAATGTTCCATCAAATTAGTGTTGAGGCAACATGTTGAATGGTGCGTATCAATCTGTCAGAACTCTGTTCACATAAGACAATCTTCTCAGTTTATCCATGGAAACAGGCCTTTAATTCTTCTAGTCGCGATCACCTTAAAACAAAAAGAAAAGGGAACATATGTAAGTAATTTATCAAAGGTTGTCACAATGCAGATATAGCTCTTATATCGGTCTAAAAAAACATCATCTCAACACGGGGTCCATTTTTATTACAATTCACAGGTACATACAGTATACAGCACTGTGTTTGCCATACTTTTGATTGGCACTATGCAATTTAAAACGTTTCGAAGACTAAAGCATCGGCGGCCTACCTTTAACATAGGCCATTAGTATTCGAATGGTAGTAATCGAAACCAATCATCAGAAGGAGCAGGATTAAACCGCAGCTCTAGGTACAAATGCCCATATGGGCAAGACGCCGTCTAGATCAGAGGTCCCCAACTTCAGTCCTCAGGGACCACCAACTGGTCATGTTTTCAGGATATCCTATAGTAAGAACACTTGTGGCAATGTCTGAGGCATTCACAAGAATTACATCACTTGTACGACACTGAGGAAATCCTGAAAACATGACCTGTTGGCGGTCCCTGAGGACTGGAGTTGGGGAACACTGGTCTAGATAATAAAGTCAAGGGTATTGTTCTGATAATAAGAATCCCCTCTGATCGAATACCCATCGCCTGATCACTGCTGGTTCCCCTACTGAGGCCCACCAACCAATCATGAGAATGGCGCAGCCTGAGTAACTCTAGTGAACGGAGTGAAGTGCTCCATTAAAAGGGGTTGTGCCAAGATAGAAAGTTATCCCCTATTCACAGAATAGACCATAACCTTCTGATCCGTCCCAAAAGGTCCTTGCATGAATGCAGTGCACTGTTGCAGTGCATTCATGCAATGGGAGTGCTGGAGATTGCCAAGCGCTTGCGACTTCCATTGCATTCTTGCCGGGACCTCTCAAGATTGGTGGGAGTGTCCGCAGTTGGACTCCCACGGATCAGAAAGTTATCTCCTAATATGTAGACCGGGCATAACTTTCTATCTTGGCACAACCCACTTAACCATCTATGAAACTGAAGAATAGAGCCAAGTGATATGCTCAGATATCTCAGTGGACACCTAATGGAGTAGTGGTCAAGCTTGTGCTCCTCTATTCACTAGAGGGACTCAATGTGCACTATTCTCATAATCAGTGAGGGTTCCACCAACTTTACCATACCTTTTTTCACTTGGTGGTAGTGAAGCAACGGACAGCAACTTATCTATCACAGCGATTCAACATGCCTAATCTTTCTTTTCCCTCAACATATATCATCGCAGGAGAATCCAATGACCACCAAACACGCTAGATGGAAAGCCAATCCAAATGAAATCAGTAGGTTTGGCCAACATTTACCTAATGTGCACGGACACCAATAGTTTTAGAAAACCCTTTTATAAGTTCAATTAGGAAAAATAATCAAGTAACTATTTGTGGAGTTATTAAAGGGGTTTTCCTGGACTTAGGTCATCAATATCAGATCGGTGGTGTTCCACTGATGGAACGGTGGCCTGGAGTCCCCACCGACCAGTTGTTTGAAGAAGCCGTAGTGCTTGGGTACAAGGTACAGCACTGTTCATTTCATAGTGGCGATGCCTGGTATAGCAGCTCAATCTGATTCACTTGAATGGGCTGAGCTGCTCTCAGACCATGTGATGTTACTGTCCTTAGAAGAGATAGCAGTGCTCACCGGCCTCTTCAAAGAGCTTATCGGCAGGGTCGGTTGGGGTGGACCCCTACCAATCTAATATTGATGACCTATCAATATTTTAGCCCTGGAAAGCCCCTTTAAATGAGTATATTTGTATTCAGAAAGTATCTTTAAAACGTGTAACAAGGTTAGACGCTATATACACACACAAAGTAAATCACCCTTAAAAATAGATAGAACACACGGTGAGGCCACAACTGCAATGTCAAGGTCATCGAGTAGCATGTAAGATTACAAACAGGACTGATGTAACAGCTGGCATTTGATCCAGGCTCCTGGGGTTTAGAATACACTTAACATACACACACTCCATTTACGCATACTGTACATTGTATCACAAGTGTTTAGCTCGCTTAAGGACAACCAAATACTTAGCCTGGCATGACATTTTGTATAAACCATCGGAAATACAGCAAGAAAATAAAACACCGCAGCAAAGCATTAGATCGCTAATTACAGCACATCAGAAATCATGCCAATCATCGGACCACTAAAATTAAAAATGACTTACGTTAAAAGGCGACTAAGACAAAAAGGCAAGATGCCTTACAAATATCACATTTTAATATGTCCGCAAGTATTGGACGTTACAGAACTGTCCGGTTCAGTAAATACTTCTATTCTCCATTACCCAACACTTCTGGAACATCATTTATTATGACTCTACGTTGTCGTCCCTCCATTATTGCTCCTAGAGATTTATGAATCCATTGACACCTACTTAAATAACACTCTGGATTCCCGAAGAGCCACCACTAGAGGGAGCTCTCTGTGTACAATTTTATTGTTGAGCTCAATACCTTATCAGTACGCAGTTAATGCCCTCTACTGGTGGCAACAGGCAGCTAAAGGGTTATAATTTAACTTTGTGATTATTTCGAGGATCTGGAGTAGAAAAATGGCTTTCTGACGGCTATAAAAGTATATTAAGAAATTAATATGCACTGTACTTTCAATCTACACTGTATGACCACTTTGTTAGAAACCCCGTTCTTACACAGTTGGTGCTTTCCTGTATGCAAATTCTGGTACTGCCAACCACGTGGGTTTTCTCATGTTATGGTGTGGAGAATGTACAGAGAATAGTGTGATCGAGGATAAAAAAAATCAGCGAAAGAGGATCCTGTGGATGAAAACAACTCCTCACTGAAAGGGGTCAGAGGAGGATGCCAGGAATGGTTTTGATGAACAGGCACTGCACAAGTAATTTGCAGCCATATACAGTGTCTGTGCTCCATTAACACGTTTCAATGCTTAATTTCCCATTCCATAGTACGAATGGGCTATAACTAGAGATGAGCGAGCGTACTCGGAAAAGCACTACTCGCTCGAGTAATTTGCTTTATCCGAGTATCGCTGTGCTCGTCCCTGAAGATTCGGGTGCCGGCACGGAGCGGGGAGCTGCAGGGGAGAGCGGGGAGGAACGGAGGGGAGATCTTTCTCTCCCTCTCTCCCGCCCGCTCTCCCCTGCTCCCCACTGCGACTCACCTGTCAGCCGCAGCGGCACCCAAATCTTCAGGGACGAGCACAGCGATACTTGGATAAAGCAAATTACTCGAGCGAGTAGTGCTTATCTGAGTACGCTCGCTCATCTCTAGCTATAACAGTAGACACTATTGCTAAGAGAAAGACGAGACTCCAGTGGGCAAAAGAGTGCAAAAAAATTGTATCACTGAGTAGCGGAAAAACCTCTCCTGGTCAGATGGTACCGTGCTGATGGGAGTCAGAATTGGACACCAGCAGCATGAATCGCTGAACCCTTCCCGTCAGGCTGGTGGGGATGGAGTAATGGTGTAGGGAATGTTTTCTGGATCCTCTTATACCTGTGAATGGATGCCACAATCGTTCTGAAGGCCAAAGGAGGTCCAGAGCACTACAAGAAAAGGGTCTCTAATTAAGTGGCCATCGAGTGTAAATGTAAGAAATATATAGCTGTTCAAAATCGTTCATTTTACGCTCATAGAGCCGAATGCAAAATGTATAAGAGGTCCACAATTATACATATATAGTACTGGGATCTTCAGACAAACCTATGGAACCCCTAAGGCACCAGGACCAAGTTGCAACCTCAACCTTTGCACCACCCCATAGTCCGTCCGCACTCATATATAGGCTGGTTTGTAGTAGGCCACAGTCTTATTTACAATTTCACCCCATTCTAATAAAATAAATGTTTCACGTCTTCCTTACAAACGCGCTCCTCAGTTGTGGAAGAAGGTGATGACTTATTTGTGATAGATTTTAGTTTCCCTTTACACTTTCTGGCTAACTAGATGTGAACCTATTGATTGATGGAAGAATAAGCTCGGCGGTTCCTTCCCATGTACAGTCATTGAGGTCACAATTAAATACCTGAAAACAGCTTGGCTGTCCCTGCAAAAAGCGATTTCTTGAAAAGTACAAGTATCAAGTTCCTGTAATGACTGAAGGCCCTTTTACATGCAACGATTATCGTTCAAACAATCGTTTATGAAAATGAACGGTAATTCGTTCGCTTCTTGTTCATTTCATCCGAGCATAAAAATCATTGTTGGCTCATTGGGTTCAAACACTAACGGTTCAGTCGTTCACATTCGCTGGCGCAGCCAACTGAATGATGGAACAATCCTGTTGAAATCATTTGCGAACGATAATCGTTTTGTGTGAAAGCACCCTTAGGTCATTACTTTGTAGGAACTTTTCTTATATTCCTTAGTTCTCATTAAACAGAAAATGGAGAATTCCATTTCTACACTAAAACTTAAACAACGCCCTAGAGCCACTTTGGAGTCTGCGGCCATTGTCCGACTCAACGCGACTGAAGGATCATTACAAGCACAAAAGGTAATAGGATTGTAACTAATTATTCCCATTTTCAGCCTGTGTAAGTTGAGGTTCCCAACCCAATTCCCCTCTACCGTTGATGTATACGCCAAGAAAACCTCCTGATGCATATGTCTAGTATGCCCCTAGACTTCATTAGCCAAATATGTTCCAGAAGGGTCTCCTTTTGGCAGTTGTACTTCGGGATAACGTTACCTCAACCATAGTGTTGTCCAACATCCTCATAAACAAGATCACAACTAAGGCTCTTTCCAGAAGGCACCTTTGCTTCCACCTCCAGTCTCTCTTGGGCCTTAAGATAGTAAAATATAATTTCAAGCCACCAATACAAGCCCTCACCACCTCCTGCAGCCTCCAGCTTGAAAACATCTCTTGGATACAATCTTTCCACAACTTCAAGTCAAGAAAAATGCGCCATGATCTCCCATTTAGACAACTGTGACATTCTTCTCCATGGCCTCCAGGCTCGTGTCCGTCCATTCCATCCTCAACTCTGCTGCCCGGCTGATCCATATTTCTCCCCGTTACTTTCCTGCCTCTCCACTTCTATGCGGTCCACACGGGGAAGATTAGGCCAATCTAAGGTGACCCCGCCCGTGACCCATAACTCCACTCCCAATGCAATCACTAACTCCTTCTCAAAACTTTTCCCTCTACTTCCTATCTTCGTCATGGAGGTCTCCCCTATACTGCGCTCGGGCGGTCCTGCCTCATCTTTATTCAGATGGCAGTGGGGCACATTTAGGGCGCCTGCACACGGGTAATTTTGCATTGTGGAGCGGATGGCATAGCAAGATTGCTTTGTTGATTGGCAATCATTCATCAGGCCAAGTATCAGTCCATGAAAAAGGTCAGTTAAACTACTTAGTCTTAACCCTTTTCCAATCCACTGTCTGACATCTAAAGACATTCTGATTGAAGGCTGTACAGCTCCGATGTCGGAAGACGTCCGGCAGGGTATTCTTACTGTAGATCACTGGCTGCTCTGTTGTCGGATACCTCTCCAGCATGTCACATACCACAGTACTGGCTCTAGCCAGCAGATGGTGCCATTGTATAATGGCAGAAAGAGTAAGCCCCCCTAGGAAACCCTGAATCCGAAATTGGATTGCAAAGGGTTAAAATGCGCCCTACTTCTCACAGGGACTCAAGCTGGATGATAGATCTGATGCAACTTTCTAAAACCTATTAGTAGTCTTAGAATATTCCAGTTTATGCAACCAAATGCTTATGCATGTTTTTGGTGCATGGGGCGTTTAGGCCACAACCCTTTGTAATAGGCCACACCCCCTAACAGCTAAGCCCAACCCAGTTTATAGGTATGATGGGAAAAAGTGCCTAAAAGACCAGATTCGTACAAGCATATTGTAACATATCCGTAATACAGTTGCAATATCATCTGTAACGCGTTTGTAGGTCATCAGTAATTGATGGTATTTATTGCCGCCGTGTTCGCTTTCATTGGTTTTATTTCCCGCTGGCCGACGGCAAATTTGTATTCGTCCAATAGAAAATCTTAACAATGAACACAAATACAGGTCAAATACTGGTGACTACTAATGGCACACGGTTGCATCTGAATTGAAGTCTCTCGCCATAGACTATGAAGGACGTGTTTTTCAGGCGATACAGAAAAAAGTGGCGACTGCTGTGTTTTTAATACCCGGGCTTGAAAAATATATAAATAGACACACAGATATACATTATCTCTGCGCTAAAGTCTGCAAAACGCGGGCTAAACATATATTCGCCTCATAGCTTCCAAACACAGCGCCAATGTAGTGCAATGCATGCAAGACTTTTTTGGCGTAATTTGCGGCAGAAACTGGCGCACTTATAATAGCCGTATCCCGATAGAGAATGATCACATCATGGCCCCTATCAGTGGTCTTCATCAATTTCATTGAGTACAGCAAAAACAGACGTCCGTATGTGCGACTCCGCTCGCCACTACAGAGTGTAATTACGCAGGAACGGGTCTTCTTTTCCTTCTTGAACTTTTCAAACTCCGCAGAAGTGCGCATGAGTTTGAAAAAAAAAAAACCTATGGGAAGATCGATGCGAATATCGCTAATGAAAAGGCCACCATTGAATACAGTGGTTCCGTTTCGCCCTGTTTTGTGGCCGCGGTGATCACAGCCGCATAACGCGACAAAACAGCGCCCATGTGTTCAAGCCCTCAGCTATAGGCACCCAGTATCTCCAATGGGCACATTTTCTGTCCATGTTTTTTACTGACAACAAGAGGTCCTGTTAAATAAAATTGGCGCATTCAGATTAAGGTTGAGTGTAAAAGGAAAAAAAAAAAAAAAAAAGAATCGCAGCTCATCCCGCTTTAGTTTATATTCAGGGACCAAAATGGTTCAAAAAACCCCCAAAAAACCTGTGAAAACGGATTAGGGCTTATTCACACGGGCGTAACATGTGAGTGCGTTCCGTCTTTTCTCCCGTCCCCATTCGCATCAACGGAAGCTTTAAACATCAGTTGAACCACTTTCCTTTTTTTTTTTCATGCGTGTAAAAAATGGATTATACTGAAAAAAGCAAAAGCGCATGAAAAATAAGTCCGTTTCTAAAAAGGTCTACTCATCCTTTGTAAATAAGGTCTTAGCATCTGTTTTTTTTTTTTTTTCCTGCGCACCCCGTTTTCTATTGGTTATGACAAAATTGGCATCACTTGCGCTTCCTTGCTTTTTTTTTTTTGCGTACAGGAAAAATGCGGTGCAACACAGACGTAAAAAAAAACGCACTTGTGCGCCAATTTTTCATTGGCCAATGGTTGCGCTACTGTTGCATCCTGCTAAATTGCGCCAATGATATAGGATGTCCTATAGACAAATCTGCGTCATCGAGGTCTTAATCCGCCTACATTTTCTTTGGCACGCAATGAATAGATGCAGATTGCAGCTTCAGACGAAGGACCGACAGGTAGAGCAACGTATGACGGAGCGCTGGGCTGAGCTCATGGCGTTTGCTGGAAATGCAATTTGCATGAAGCCGACACGCAGTCTTAGCACGGAACAAAGCGTGGATTTATTTAGAGTCCGTGACCTCACGCTAAACTCTCGCCACTCGGCTAATTTGGCATAAAGACATTCAGTACAATGCCGTACCTACTTACAGCAGCTAAGTGACCCCAGCAATGAACTCCCGGCCACAAACAATCGTCTCTCTGTGCCGCCGCTCACTGAATCAACAACTTATTTTGCCTTTGCACTTTGTACATTTTTATCTGGTGACGTGTTGGGGGTCACATTCTTTTATAGGGCTATTTGTTTTGGTGTGTTGATGGTTGCGCCAATTACATTCTACTGTACGAGAAAACGCACACAGATACATACGGATGTTCGAAGCATCACTCAATGCGTCTGGTGTAACCGGAAACCGGGCGAATCAACAAAATAATACTTATTATTATTGTTGGTGTTGTTATTCGTGAGAGACAAGCCTGTGACATGCCGCGAGTACAGAATAACATTGCATACTTGCTGTGGGCCGCCAACTGCCATTAGAGATGAGCGAGTATACTCGCTAAGGCACATTACTCGAGCGAGTAGTGCCTTAGCCGAGTATCTTCCCGCTCGTCTCTAAAGATTCGGGGGCCGGCGGGGGGTGGGGAGCGGTGGGGGAGAGCGGGGAGGAACGGAGGGGAGATCTCTCTCTCCCTTTCTCCCCTCCCCGCCGCAACTCACCTGTCACCCGCGCCGGCCCCCGAATCTTTAGAGACGAGCGGGGAGATACTCGGCTAAGGCACTACTCGCTCGAGTAATGTGCCTTAGCGAGTATACTCGCTCATCTCTAACTGCCATGCATGCTCACGTAATACACGCCAAGATAGCGGGTGCTGCAACTTTCCGTGCTCGCATGTCTTACACGATTTGTGTGAGCGCCAATATGGCTGATTGATACAGCGTATTCCGTGGGCAAAACTTGCACGCGGATATGCTGTAACAATACCTTCAACTGAGAGCGCTGCCGGAAAAAAAAGGATCAGCCTGTCCCAATAAAATCGGTGGGTTTGTCCAACATGCCTGTATCTTATTGGTTGTATTGCTGCCACATAACCCCGCCCCTGCGGAACCAATGAATCCAACTTGCATCAGCACAGGCTTCTAAAGAAACAGAGGGGTCCAAATTTTGTAGTCATTTTGTGGATATTAAGAGGTCGCCGTATTATGGACTGAAGGTAGCTTTACAAAGGACAACTATTGTATGAATAGTCGTACAAACGACTACTGCTTGTGTGCATTTACATAAAGCGATCGATGTTCACTTGTTCTTCAATTGTATGATCGTTGAACAAATTGTTGGGAGCCATTTACATGGGCCAAAAAAAAAAATTGTTCATAGACGAGTTAGAAGGCGTGGGGTTCCTTGGTGGACATGTATTTGAAATTTCAACTCCCTTCCTCATTGGTTGCCGAGTCCATCGAATGCACATAAATACATGTGAGTGGTCTTCGAGTGAATACTCACTGTTGAGAGAGGCTGTAGTATAAAGCATTGCATCGAAGACCAAAACCAACAAGAAACTGTAGCAACGAGTGCATCCTCGAAGACGAAGCCCAGCCAGAAACCAAAGCAGCGAGGGCTCTTTTTTTCGAAGACCGGTAGGGACTGTTCAGCCAGGGATCACTCTCATGTATTTATGTGCTTTCAGGAACAAATGAGCATTAAGTGGGAGGGTGAAATGTTAAAGAAAGGCAGGAGCCAATCAGCATTTGGTGGGAGGCACACGCCAAACAAGATCACACCCCCTTGCAAAGCTGTTGACTAGTTGTTGAAAAATAGGGATTACCTGTTTACACCAGACCATCAAATCATCCGACGACTATTTTCAGGTGAGCTGAAACAAAATGACTAGTAAAGGAGTTCTGACTCATCACTCCGCTGGTGGCCGGGTTTACTTGGAACAGCTGTCGCTTACATTTGCCCTATAGAGCGACGGTTCAGATGCTAGTGGTTTTGTGTAGCCCCCCCCTGGTTTGTTTCCATCTGCTTTCATAGATCATACTTCATACATTATGAATACAAAGGTCTCACCCTCTTAATTCAGAAGGGAATTCTTCATCTCTCACGCTTGTCGCCAATCTGGACAGCCAAGCCACTTATGAGTACAAATGTCACAAAAAGTTTCCAAAGAAGAATGCCTCCCGTTCTGTAGACGATCAGTCATTGCCCGACTACAATAACGTCACCCAATTGCTGTAGTCCCAAAGCTAAATCAGAGCTGAATTGTGATATACAAGATGGGCCACGGAAAAGTAGTCTACTCCTAACCCTGGCACCACATTCTTATGAAAACAGTCAAAGAAAAATCTGTCCTTCTTGCCCGTCATAATCAAGACAGATTTTTTTAGACCGTTTTCATTAGGATTGTGGTGCCAGAATTAGGGGTGGGACAATGGCCCATCTTGTACTAGGATCAATAACAATGTAAAGGTGTCCATACACCTTCAACAATGGTTGACTGTGCGTTCACGTGTTTTACAGAGATAGAGGGAGGTAAGCCGCAGCCAGAGAGCTCTGCTTATCTCCAGGGAAGACAAGAGGATAAGGCATTCGTTTCCCATCCTCGTGTGTCAGGGGTGCCACCCAGCTAGTGACTCACCGGCCCGGCTGGTAACTAAGTTGAAAGGCTGATTCCGGTATTTATTTTTGGCAGGGGCAGCTGAGAGTATCTCCAGGTGCGAAGCAACCTCACATTATCATGTATTTCAGTCACTTGCTCTCTTCCGATGCATCGGATGAAATATCATGAAATATCACATGAAATATCAGACTGGTTATTATCAATTTGCAATCGTCCGTGTGAATATGGGGTGGATTTGCAATTTTTTCCATGTGACTTTTATCCATCCGACTGCAAGATGGACAGAACTTGCATGGGAAAAGAATCCATTCATTTGAATGGATTAACTCACATGAGTGATTTTTCTCTTGAACCAATAGTCGGAGTCAAAAAACTTGCTTCATGTCCTATTTTTGACAATTCTTAAAAAAAAAAAAAATAATAATAATAATTATATATATATATATTAATAATAATCGCTCATTATTTTCTGTAGGCGCGTGAAAAGGCACGTATCACACCTGCATGCCATGCGAGTTGCAGATGATTTTCATGCAAGTATAAGAAGTTTTTAACACAGGTTACCTATGGGGACCGCATGGAAAAAGAACCCCGAGGTGCAGAGCAGAGAGAATCATACGATTAAAAACGCGCGTGAATAGAAATCGCAAGAACATCGTATGGACTTCACTGACCAAAATTGCACGCACATGGTTTGTAGTGTTGGCGAATACTTTGTAAAGTGACCAAAATATATTAAAAGTGGCGCAGGATAGACGAGAACTGTAAATGAGCAGCAATAACAATTCCGAGGAAGTTCTTCGCTCATGAATATCCAAGGAAGAGTGTTAGGAGTTTAATTAGATTGTCACTTTGATTGATTTCCCCATGTTTTGGAGGGATATCTGTCATCATCAGACGTGTTCTAGCAGGATACTTTACAATGTATGATACGTGAAGAATGCAGAATATATGTATTAATTCATGAGTGAGTAGAGAGCAGACTTTTTCTCTAGAAGTTTGGAAAGTTGCCCTTGTTTCCATCCATTCATCCATCCATGTCATATCTATCTATCTCTCTATCTATCCATCTCATATCTATCTATCTCATATCTATCTCATATCTCTCTCATATCTCTCTCATATCTCTCTCATATCTCTCTCATATCTCTCTCATATCTATCTATCTAATATCTATGTCATATCTATCTATCTCATAACTATCTATCTAATATCTATCTATCTATCTAATATCTATCTATCTCATATCTATCTATCTCATATCTATCTATCTATCTCATAACTATCTATCTCATATCTATCTATCTCATATCTATCTATCTCATATCTATCTATCTATCACAAAACACACATCTCATGTCCAGCCCTTCTTAATACCGCACTCCACGTTGGCAAAAGCTCTCCTAAGGTCTTTTCGCTCATCGATACCTTCTCCACCCCCTCCCTCCCATTACACGGTAAGCTCCCATGCACGTCTGCCACCTGCCCAGTAATGTTAACAGCACAATCTGTTCTACGAAAGTGGACGAAACACTTGATCTGCCTGTACTATTCATGTAAACAGCTCATGGTTCACATACTAAACCGACATCCCAAGTAGAGCTCATCTCTGGCCACTTTTGATGAGACGTTCGAGGTGAAGACCTCAACTCGGAGTTTCCAGCAAAGCATTCTAACAAGTGCGGTTATCTACGAGGAGATTACAAAGACTTGACATCCAACAGATCCCATGCCAATAAATAAAGCAACTTTATATAACCCAAGACTAACTGTCTACGGACACGACAGACCGAACACCGTAACAAGACCGCGCTTTGCTTATCCTTAATTATAATTCAATCTTCCCAATGTTTACGCCAAGAACATAATCTTGGAATGCCTCGATCTGCGATACGGTAACAACAGATTACAAGCATACCTCTATGTTTCTCCCTCTCGTTGCAAGCGCTGGTCCCGGCGCAGGTACGGCGTGGCAATCAATTTGTTCTGCAGACAGAATGGCTTCCTTAGAATACTAATGAAAATACATCCTTCTTTCTCCTTCGACTTGACTCCCCTAGCGCCCAGGTCCTGACCAGTAACGAAAGGAGGGAGAGAATCTCCTCTAAGACACCTACTGGTACTAATCAACAGCATGCGTGTCAGGGCATAGGATTAAAACCTTTACTACGCCTGAATCACTCAGAGCAGCTAAGCGTATGCAGAACAAGGTTAGTATTAAACACGTAGACACACACATGCAAGTAGACTTGAGTGCACTAATTCATCACTCAGTACCATTGACTGACTTCTACCTCCGGGGATTACATCGAAGGGTGAAGATAACGTTGAGGAGAAGAAAAAAAAAATTAATCTATTACTGAGAACGGAGAGGGAACAGTTTATATTTACGCCACTTCATCGGGAGGGGGGGGGGGGGGGGTGTCAAAAAGAAAATTACAAAAATTTGCATTCGATTCGTGTCACTACACCTGGGTGAGTAATGGCAGAATTGTCCGTGCGCGGTTTGTTATGCGGCTGTAGCACCAAACAGCAGGTAACCTCTTTGTCCAGAGACGTCTAAGGGCAGACACAAAATCTGCCAAGCTATTCCCCTTCAGTGAGCACCTACTTCTATAAAACCAGTGAGAGAGGAGCGCTCAGCCATGAAACATCTTATTAACCTTTCAAAAGAAGGAGGAAGACGAAGAAAAAAAAAAAAAAGAAGAAGAGTTAACATCTAATAACAAACACAACGTTCTACCCGAGCTAAGTCTGATATTACACAAAAGTGGCGTGGCATATAATCGCCGGGGCCGCGAGACAAAAGGTCGGAAAAAAAAAAAGCGCTGCAAGAACTTTTTGCACACCGGATTCGGTTCTACGGTTGCACTCGGCATCGGAGGTTAGCCGTTTGCTCCCCCGGTGACAATATCACGCACTGATTCCGACGCCAAGGATGTAGATCAATGTTCCGGGCTTTCAGTATTATAATTTCCATTCTCCATGGCTTGCTCACTGCACCGTACTTTAATCACTGACATCCAATATATAAAGCCGCCGCAACGAGGCATCATGAAAAGGGACAATAATCAATAACGCAGCGATCGCCCTTGACACGGTGACATTGGATTGGCGGTCATGTGATAGCGAGTCGCTTCCCCACCTGGCTTGTGACCTTGTCCTTTCGATGACCCAAAGCCTCTTTGCCATGAGGCATGAGGCTCCTCCCCTGCTGTCTCAGCAAGGTCGATCGGGTCAGCATGTCCCCATCTATAATCCTCCACCATTTGTCAGCGGGGAGGCTTGAAGGAGGCATGCTTGCTACAAGGAGAGAATGCCCAATTAGGCAGCTGTCACACAAAGCATTGGATGCAAAATTATCCCCTGTCAAAAGAAAGAGCAGCTGCGGGTGCCAATTACAACAATCTTTCCACCCTTTGGGTGCCGGAAACCACACAAGAAACAACAGGGGAGAATTTGTCACAACATGGCATTGAACTAGAGCGGTAATGTTAGATGACCGTGTCCGGAGGGGCAATACAAAAACACAATGCTCCCCAATGACGTGAACTTGGGTCCTTATAGGGGCGCGAATAAGACGAGGATGGCGATAAAAGCGCCGTCCGTTGTGTTCGATTTAAATACCTGGTCATGCAAATTTGTGGCAGGACTGGTATCTCATCACCAGCCGACGTGGGAAACGTTCACTTGCTACCTTACTGGCAGTGACGAGATAATCCGATGTACAGACGAGTGACCTCGACCGCATTCCAAACAAGAAGGCATTTAAGAAAGTAGGACAAGGCGCGATGGGGCCATTCAGAAAAACGCAGGACTGGAAGCCCGTGTCCACCAACGCACAAAAAAATTGCTACTTTTTTGAAACCACCCTTTATGTTGATTTATTATGGTATGCGGTGTTGACATAGTCCGAAGAATGTCACCACTCACATAGGATCCTCACCCCCCTGCGGTGAGGGGGAAGTTCCTACTACACCATATAGGCAAGAGTTTACTTAAAATGTTCTAAAATGTTAACGACTGTGAAGATATTGTTACTTTAATGGGGGCGGAGTTAGAGGAGACCGGGAGGTTGGAGGAGGATGGTGGAGTGCTGTTTTGGGCACCAGAGTGAGTACGGTTGAGGATGTTGAGCATGTACTTTTGGGGAGTTCCTACTAGTAGCCGCACCATATTGCGTTTGGATTGGTCGGCCATGTTGACCGTGATCAGAATGGAGATTGATAGAATTCTTTTCGAATCTGTTAACCTTGGGTATACCGAATTCAGCACCAAATGCTCCCATCTGGCTCTCCTGCACCTCGTTCTCACCGGCATACTTCAGAATAGGGATAAGACACATTGTCAGAGATTACCATTGGACTATTCAATAAACTGTTTCCGGTTGTCAGCAAGAGTCAACAGTCTCCATTTGAGACCTTTCCTTATGTCTGTGGCCATGCACTATTCCTGGCTCGTCCTCTCACTGACCCGGTTTGACCCAACCCAGCTGTTCTCCTGGCAACTGTCAGTGTGTACGAAGCAGGAAGCAGATAACACTGTACTCATTGTAGTGGCCTGGGTTGGTACTGCGGGCAATGTTGCCATTGAATTTAATGCAATACCAACCTGGGCCACAGCAAAGTGTACGTCACCATCTGCTTCTTGCGCCACACAAAATAACAGAGACCAGAACAGATGATCAGCCGGGGTCTCGATCAGCTATTGATGACCTATCCGGATGTTGAGAAGCCGGTTGTAGGCGGCTCCACTGTCTAAGCTTGCTGAACCAGGTTGGATCAACTATCCCTGGCTTGGGTTTACCTCTGCAGCTGTATATATCGGTGGAAGTGAGAACAGAGGAGCCAGTAATGGTTGTAATACTTTATACACGAAAGTCCAAATTAGCCATTTGCATGGAAAAGTCCTTCTCCTCTTCTTACTTTGGCCAACAATCTGTTGGACCAAGCATCATGATGGCCACAAGGCATTGCTCCGGGGATATACTCCTTGATGCCCTTTCTGTCTCTCCCACCCAAAACACTTTGTTCCCCTCACTCCACTCTTCTCGCCTCCTCTTAAAGGCACACGACTCCATACATGTTCCATAGTACCAAACACGATAGAACATCATTTATACTCCCTCCACTTACCAAGTACAGGCCATACATAGTATAGACGTGGACAAGCTTCTAAGACTGAAATGCCTTAACCGAAAAGGAGGTAATTGGCTATATTACCCTCCCACCCCCACCCACCAAAAAAAAACTAACTTCTTATATTTCATAAATTTACAAATTCTCCATTCCAGTTCGCTCTGTTTACTTGTTAGAGAAACTTTGCAAATCACAGTCGCATTACTTCCTCAATAAATAGGTCAATGCATGGGTCAATTAGCCGTCTGTAATGCGAGTGACAGTTTGGCAAGTTGGACTGAAATAAGGAAGCAAAGCACAGAACTGGCGTTAGGAGAAAACTTTCCGCTTACAGCAAGAAGATCCTGGGAAATTTTGGCTGCATTGAGATACACAGACTATCATTTCCTCTTCCAGACAGCCAAGCTACATTCCCGGAGAGGCGGAACAATCGTAGACAGATGCGACCGTGAGGGGAAACCTGGGACCAGCCACTGAAGCTCATCATTATCTACCCATTAATGTACATGTACCTTAGGTGATCCAACACTAATGTATTATGGGATGGCATGAAGAACAATTCCCTAACCTAAAATATCTGCTAACATTCCCGATGGTAGACTGTGATAATTTTGGTAAGGAGGAAGCACCGATGAGCATTAATTACTGTAGCAGTACGTAAAACGACCGCCCCGACTGATCAAAATAGCAGACGTCTGTTCAAATGATTTTTCACAATGTCTGACAGATGGTTCCCTTGAGACAGATGTCAGATCGAGAGACTCAACAGTTTGTCCATTGTGATAACCGCTACTGTCCAAACGGCAAATGACTGATCACAAGAACTGTGAAAAATCACACCGGTCCGGAAGCTTTGACATATGATATGAAGAAGTGGACTGAATAAGGGTTAATCAACAAGTCGGACCCCCCTTGATGTCCCGTGTCCCCACATGAAACTGAATGAAACGTTGGTCGGCAAGCACACCGATGCTCCATTCACTGTCAATGAGATTGTCGGAGATAGCTGAGGGGCAAGCTGGGTATTTCCGTAAGGCCTACTGAAATGAATGGGGTGCTGACTGTATCTGCTCACCCAGCGCTCTATCCATTCTGATGTCACTGCAGAAAGTGACCCCTGCATTGACGGGCAGAAGTGGCCCAGAACCCCCGATAATGGGATTGGTGGGTTACAGTGGTGAGATCCCCATCGATCAACAGGCTAAGGGATTATTTGTATAGCGCCAACTTATTCCGCAGCACTTTCAAGTAATTTATTACCCCCCACCAAGCTGGGTACTCATTGTAAGCACAATCCACCATATACACAGCTAAATCCCAGGAAGGGTATCTGTTGTCATTGAAGAGACCCAACGAGTGTACAGGGACTCATTTTTAGTGTTCCATGGGAAAAATGTATGCAAATTAGCTCCCGTCGGTTAAAACAGAAACTCTTCCTGAAGGAACAGAGACCCATCTGTAGACAACTGTTTCGGGGTTGTTTATTGTCAGTAGAAGGCTGGATTCAGACGAACGTATATCGGTCTGGTTTTCACGCCCCGGCCGATATACGTCATTTCTCTCTGCAGGGGGGAGCCTGGAAGAGCCAGGAGCAGTGCACTGAGCTCTCACCCCCTCTCTGCCTCCTCTCCGCCCCTCTGCACTATTTGCAATGAGGAGAGGCGGGACTGGGGCGGGGCTAATTCGTGGACCCTAGCCCCGCCCCCACCCACCTCCTTTCATTGCAAATAGGGCAGAGGGGCGGAGAGGGGGTGAAATGGAGGCAGAGAGGGGGTGGGAGCTCAGTTCCTGCTCCTGGCTCTTCCATCCCCCCCACCCCCTGCAGATGAGGACACCGTATATCGGCTCGGCGTGAAAACCGAGCCGATATACGTTCGTCTGAATCCAGCCGAAGGCAGAGACATCCAGCCAACCAATACCTTAATCTGATAAGGGCCAAGAATGCCGAAACAGCCATCTACAGATGCGTCCCTGATCTTTTTGGAAGTCTCCAATTTGGCTGACATGAGCTAACTTGCATATGGGGTAAATCTAATTTGCTTGAAAGGTGAATAAGGTAACTTGGATTTCCCCATGTAATTCCATTATAGCCCCGATGTCTCGTTACTAATTTCTGGTCATTAAATATATGTAGGCCAACTATCCGGCCTTCCATTTTCAAGAAAATATACCCTCAGATTCAGTATCCGGTTAAAGGGGTTCTCCAGTTGTAAATTATTGATGACTTATCCTCTGGTCATCAATACCGGTAGTAGATTAGTGGGGGTTTATTGCCAGACACCCTGGCCAATCAACTGCACTCTGGGCCATTGCAATTGTGCACAGCATTGATTTTCTGCAGGAAGCAGACAGCTCCATTCTAACTGTAGTGACCAGGCTTGGTATTACAGACAAATGTCCCACTGAAATGAATAGCCTACAATACCAAGCCTGGCCACTGCAGTGGGAATGGAGCTGTCTGCTTCCTACAGAAATCAGATCTATGCACTAGCGCATCAGCCCAGTCAACAGCAGATCAATGGGGGTTCCTGGCAACGTATACTCAACAATTTATAACCGATTCTGAAAAAGGAGCCATCAATAATTTACACATGGACAACCCTCTTAATGGATGGCAGGGCATGGAGGCTACTAATAGAAAATTGAAAACCAGAACTAATGTCTTTGCCTCGATCAATTCTAAAGCTCTCCGTACACATTAGGGAAAAGACATCCCAAGCCACAGATTTCGACAGGACCGGACGACTACTGCCTCTATATGGGGAAGTCTCTAGACTCTCCACCAACATATGATGTCAGGGGGAAAAAAAGTATTAGACATGTTGAATTTCAATGCCTGATCCTTTTGTCCTCTCTGTAGATAAGCCACTGCCACAAGCTGTCTGGCAGCCAACTTCTTTTTGCCCTTGAAAAACATATGAACCCTCAGCCAAACTGAACATTCATAGGTGGGGGGGGGGGGGGGCAAGGAGAAGGAGCTGCCCACTGACAGCTATTGAAGATGTTTGGGTAACCTAAAGGGGTTGTAAACTATTGATAGACTATGTTCAGGATGAGCCATAAACAGTAGGTCACTGGATGGGATCCCCAATGATCAGCTGTTCTCTGGGCCAGTGTGCTCCTGCACTGAACTGATGTCTGCAGGAAGCAAGCAGCTCCGTTCCCACTGTTGTGGCCAGAGTTGGTATTACAAGTTCACCTTCACTTCAGTAGGAAGGGAGCTGTCTGCTTCATCAGCTCAATGTATGAGCTCAAAGAGCTTATCAAAAGGGAGTCCTGTGTTGTAGACCCCCATCGATCTACTATTGCCATTCTATCCTGTGGATAGGCCATCAGTAGTTTACAACTGCTCAACCACTTTGTATATGATAGTATGTATCTGTTGTCTTAGAAAGTTACATATCCGCTATATCAATGTCAGCAGGAAGTGGCAGGCAGTGGAACGGACAACTTGGTTCAGCTTGGAAAAATTTGGCCATGACAAAAAGGTGGCATGCGAAATGTATCTTGCAAGGCCTGCCATATGGAAACCATTTCAGTTGTGGCAAACATCAATCTAGCATCGGCATTCTCATTTTTATGTTAATTAACACTATGGTTGCAGCGCCAGTGTCAAGCAATTGAGATTCATTATAATAATTACTGCAGACACTCTAACGAATAAGGCAGGTAATGGGTACTGGCTTCTGGCTGCAATTCTACCCAGCCGCGGCCGACAATGGGAGCGCGATCGTGGGAACACACCCTAATAGTCAACACCCCCCCACCCACCGTCTGCTAATCAACATTGGGTGACTTGCCCCCATTTCTGCTTCACTGTGTTGAGATGCAGACAGATGTTCGCCCAATACCATACAGCAGGGCGTAAAATTTGGGATTCAAGTGTTGGGAGGTCTATTTGCTAGTAGTAATTACCTACATTAAGCCGATTCCCTATATATCTGGTATTCCGGCTGGTTTCCATCCAGCGTTTTAGTACACACTAATACAGAACCGATCCCATAGTCTTCTATTGGGCATATGGCATGCCCCCCTGCACCAGACAGAATGCTACGGATGCTGGACTCCTACTCAAAGTGCACCAAACTGTAATCAGCTGTGTCCAGTTCAGGTGTAAAACCAGGACGGAATGTGACGGCCCCCATTATAAATCAATGAGGTCTATTTGGCACCACTGTGACGGGTTCTTCACAGCTTGAATTCCGTTTTTCTGCTCCAATGATGAAATTCCTAATCTGAATTTGAACAAAGCCTCAAAGCTTCAGATCCATTTTCTTCTAAACTGAATAGGTCAGGATTTCTCTTAAAGGGAACACGTCATCGGAAAATGAATTCTTGTATAAACAGGTTTTTATATAAAAGATATTTTTAAGAATTTTTGGTGATTTTTTTTTCAATTTTCAATGTCATGATATATTTAAAGGGCCACTCTAGTGAAAATACATGTTTCCGTCCTGCCCGCTCACCTAAATTGCCTGCCACAATCTGGGGGTCTCCTCAGTAAATTGCAGCCTCCTGTCTAATGCTTATCAAATACCATTGCAATGGTGAGATTTTTTAGTTTTCACTTTCACATCACTCCCATGATACATCAGCACAGCATTAGCTAGAGGCTATACCATTTCTGCCTGCTAGGGGGTACAGTTTAATTATCAGTATCTTCTATATTCACCTAAATAAGCTACATACCATACGTATACAGTCAGGAGGATGAGCTGTGATCTCCTCTATTATAACTGTATGGTCAATCCAAGCATTAGAAACAGCACCGGAATCCCTCTTTTAGCAACCCCCCGCAAATTCAGCAGCAAATAGCATGCAATGGGAAAGCGCTCTTTCCTGCACGAGCGGAAATTAATTGCGACTTTCCACTTGTGGAGGAAAAATCGAAACAGGCTCTAGTTTTGAGTAGATTCCGCTCGGACACCTTCCCTTGAAGTCAATGGAAGGCGTCCGACCCGCAGCCCCTCTGCAATTAACATTGCGGAAAGGTCGCAGGATTTGCATCTTTGCCTAGCAACGGCGTGGGGAAATCTATACTGCGCATGTCAGATGGCTCTCCGTCCGGACCATCCACATGAGAGAAGAAAACAACAGGTATGCAGGGTCACCATATGGGATCCCGCATCTGGAATCCGCCCCTTTCATGTGCAGCCGGCCTAAATCTAAGAAGAAGGAGATTGGGAGTGTCAGTATTTGACACTGTCTATCACAGCACTGGCCCTTTAACAAAATCCTAAAATCCTGCAGTTCTCACACTGACCACTAGGCCTAATAATAGTCTGTCACTTCCTGTTCTGTAGAGAAAACTTCTCAGCCATCATCTTATTATCATTGCAGGCAGGATTACACTGAGAGGAGACACCTATATATAGTTAACACAGGACCTACCATTCACAATAGGTGATGTCACAGCTCACCTCCTCCCCTCTCTGCACTCTGCACACAAAGCCAAGTAATAGTTTGACACTTTCTGTTCTGTACAGAAAACTTCTTATCAGTCATCTCATTATCATCTCAGGCAGAATTATACTGAGAGGTGACCCCTATATATAGATAACACAGGATCCACCATTTACAATAGATGATCAAAGCTCACCTCCTCCACCTCCCTGCATAGAGAATGTCCATAACACTCAGCCCTAGAAGCTAATGGGTCCCCTCCAGCCTACTGTGTCTACGGCCCACAAGGCTGCTGTAAAGCATATCTCTGAATGCTCTTCATTGCAATTAGGTAAAATAGGCAAAAAAACCCAATTAGGCCATAGATTCCCTTTAAGTACGACTTGGTCTCGACAGACCAATGAATTATTGCCCAAGCCATTGATTCTTGGTAAAATTGGTGAAGTTCTCGATGGGTCTATGACCACCCTACAACATAAGGGACATCAAAGGGTAAGAAGAAAGTCTGCACAATTAAAGGCTCAGTTCTACAGTGGGTGAATATCCCTTTAAAGAATTGAAATCCTCTCCATCAACTACAAAGCTGTTTTGAAGCAGTTTAGCTTTGTTCTTTACATGTGTTCTAATTAAGTAAGAAATGACCTTGTCATCACATACAGCAGAAATCCTGGATTATGTCTTACAGCGGCAAAAAAAAAAAAAAAAAACACGCCAAAAAGAAAAAAAAAAAACGGAAAAAAAATAAAATAAGCACCTCGTTTACTGATGAGCGGAGAAGTTTTGGTTGGCTGGATGCTGTAGCAGTTTCACTGCATAATTTTGTGTGTGCTGAATGTCACAGGGCGGGTTAGATTGACCTTGAGATGCATCAGCAACACAGCAAGGGTCGAGATGCCTGCAGGCGTCCTTGTACTGGATTTACAAGACAAAAACCTTCAAACTGGCTGAAGGACATCTTAAATCTCTTCAAAGGTTTTCTGAACTAATCTGGGCTGCTCTTAGCCGGATCTGTGCCAGTATGAAAGGCAAAATGAAAAACAAGGTCTTTGACGGGCATGTGGTCTCCTCTTAACCCTTTGAGGCCATCGTGATACTCATTTTACAAAAATATCGATCGCAGCGGTGCGTAGCGACGCAACAAGCGGACCTGGTATATCCTCATGGGTATTAGATTACAGGACAGCACAGCTGTTTATTTATGCACCCAACTGCAACGTGCCGCAACGTTTGCCATTCTGTTGGTTGGACCAATAGGGTATCATCAATGTAGATGTTATCAGTAATGTTAGTGAGAAATAAAAGACATAAAAAGGTACAGAATATCATTAAGAAGGCAAATAAAATGCATTGCGCCTCATGCTCCAAAGATATACGGCCTGATTGGTTCCATGCAACCTTTGCGGTTACATAAGGTGCCAACCTTATGTTTATAGGGGGGCACTAGATGTGTGTAGACTGCCCCTTAGGCCAACCCGATGATCTTCCTTTGTGAATCAGCATCTTCTGGAGCTACATGAATCATCCTCCTCCCGGCTCTATTTCCTTCCCTATGGTGTTCTGAGTCAGCCCATCAGTGCCTTTGCAATACAACGGTTTAGTTCTGCTAATGTATTTGTGTTATGAGCTTGCTTCTGGTATTGTAACTACGTGCTGAGCCTGGTTCTAGTGCTGTATTTATGTTAGGACTTTGGATAGGGGTCTGTATCTATGTTATGAGCTTGTTTCTGGTATTGGATCTATGCAGTGAGGTTGGTTCATGCTGTATTTATGTTACGAGCTTGGCTCTGGCGTAGTAGCTATTCACTGCACTGTTTTGATGTGCGTATAAGGCTTTATTCCCACGAGCGTATATTGGCCGCGTTTTCACGTCCGCCCGATATACGCTACCCATCTGATGCATTGGATTCCAATGCATCAGTGCAGATGGCCGTTTTTGCGGTGTGCATTCCAGTCTGTTTTTACGCAGGCCAGAAATGATAGTTCTGGAAGTATCTTCTGGATGGAATACGGTGGCCGTGACGGTCGCGTAGACTCCTATGGGAGCTGCCGGAAAAGGGAGGTGGGAGGGAATTTAGCAGCATCTCTGCTGAACTCCCTCCCCCCTTTCCTCTTCCTCTCCACCCCTTGCCGGCTATTGGCAAAGGGAAGGGGTGGAACAGGAGATTCGCATACTAGCTCCTGCCTTGTCTGGCCTCTCCCATTACCGTCAGCCGGCAAGGGGCGGAATGGGAGTCTAGTAGAGCTAAACTCTCTCCCTCCACCCAACATTATCCCGGGCTCAGTGCATACACGCCGCACTCAGCCGTCTGAACGGTCACAACTGCCTCCTGTTCACATGCGATTTTCGGTCGCGCTGTGACCGTGACATGGCCGACCGAAAATCGCAGCGCCTGTGTGAAAGAGCCCTAACCTTGTAACATAGTATATTAGGTCGGAAAAAAGACATATATCATCTAGTTCAGGCTATTAACCCCCAATGTTGATCCAGAGGAAGGCAAAAAACCCCAATGAGATAGAAGCCAATTTTCCTTATTTTAGGGGGGGGGGGGGGATCTATTTCCTGACTCCAATCTGGTAATCAGAATAATCCCCGGATCACCGACCCTTCTGCGTAATCAGTGACATACCATGCAATATTGTATCGCTCAAGAACATCGTCCGGGCCCTTCTTGCTGCCATCTTCCGGAATACTGGTAACCTGTCCATCATTGCAATATATGCCATACTTGTTCTTATGACGGGAGGGGGGCAAAAAAATATTCCACATAGGCCCCCTGCACACGGGCGGAAATTCTTACAAAACGCAATCCTATGCAGACGGCCGCGATTAGTCCGCGTGAAATCACACGCGAAAAACAAATCGCGGCATGTTCTATTTCTGTATGGGTCTTGCAGAGGCCCGCACAGAAATGCCACTCTCGGGCCGCCGGCTCTGCTCTGCACATGCATCGGCTGGGCGGCAGCCGGCACATCAAAGAGCTGGAGCCGCGGGAGCAGGCGAGTGCAGCGCTGGTCCCTGCAGGGGCTCGGGTCGGGTCCCGCTGCGAGAATTGATAAAGTGAAATCACACATGGACATGATTTTTCAGAAGTCGTTTAAAAAAAAATAAAAAATAAAAAAAATAAAAATTTGATGAAAGAAGTTAACAGATTAAAAAAAAAAGTGACCCATTTTCGGTAAATGAAGAATAAACCGTCCTCAGCTCCTTGATTGCACCAGCAATCCAGCGCTTACTCTCCACAGTCCCAGCGGGCGGTATGTGATCACTGCAACTAATGAGCAGCTGCGCCGGTCATTAACTGCACCACTGCTCACTGATGGGAGCCATGACATCAGGAGTACGTCACATGACCACAGCGGCCTCCGATTGGCTGCAGCAGTGACTAGAGGTACGAAATCTCACTGATGCCTCCATGGAAACGGAGACCTGCGGGGGACTGAAGGTGGTGGGCAAATGCAACCGTGACTCTGTTCAATCTCCACATCACTGTGGGTGGGTGCAGTGAGCCTGCACTGATGAGATAAGGGGACATGGGAAATCCCTTTCTGGCGATCAGTAGGGGTCTCAGTGGTGAGATCGTCACCGATCAGACTTTTATCATTTATCCTATGGCTAGGTGTTAAGAGTTGGTTGTGGCACAACCCCTTTAAAGGGTCTCTCTCGAAGACGATCCCATAGTGGCACTGCCAGCTCAGAGTACCTACAATGCAGGCTTAGGGTATGTTCAGATGATGAAATCCAGGGTGGATTTTTTTGTGTGAATTAGGATTCTAAATCCGACCTAGAAATATGTTTGTGAGGTACCGAGTTGTACTTTTGTCTGCATTAGATCCGGATTTAGTCCTTTTGAATGGGCACATCTATGTGCTGTAACATGGAAGCATTTAGAGCTAATAATGTAAGCCTAACAGGAAAACTAACCCTAACCCTCCAGGCCAGCCAAAAATCAATACAGACGCTGCTAGGACCTTCAAGAATTCAGACAATCAGGAGCTAGGGGTGTGGCAAGGGCGTTCCTCCATGAAAACCCAGTCAGACCCCTAGCACTTCTGTGGGCGTCAAGGTACAACAGTACCACTAGTGGGTCCCAAGGGCCCCCTCACTACTAACATACCTGGGCTTCTCTCCAGGGGCAAGTTTTTTATCCTCTTTTACTACTTATGACCTGAAGCGAATGTAATAAATAATGACGTAAAAGTTTTCTTAAGACTGCACTTCCCTGTTTGGAAGACTCCCATGAACTTACAAATGAATGACAACATGTTGCTTTTTTCCTATCACTGCAGAAAGCCCCTGAGTGGTCGTCTTTCGGAAATCCCTCAGCGTGTAACGTGCCCTTGGCCTATAAAAAGGCTCTCAGAGGCTCCTTGTGTGTAGTAGACTGCGTGTGTAACCCTGCTATATGTGCTACAAGGCTTATTGAATGTTTAGATTGAATAACCCTTAAACTCTTAATTGTCCTCACTGCTCCTTTAAAGCGGTAACAGCCTGTAACTTTCAGCAGTCCTTTCCAGCTCTTAGAGGGGCGCTAACTCCTCCTAAAATATAGTGTCTGATACATAAAATGTATATGTGCACATATTTTTGTGGGCGGACCATGGCCGGTTGCCATGCAGAGTAGCTGCACAGGAAGTGGAGAGGGGGGTAAGCTAAACTTTTGCACCCAGGCCCATGAGCCTTTAAAGTGGATACTCAGGGAAACTGGAGGATATTTTTTGCCTCCACTACAAAAATCAACAAAAAGGTAATTGTTATTTAAGCAATTTCCTGCTCTAAAAAGCGTAGACTGGTACCATTTATGAGCGCAGACTCTGGGGACGAATTACTCTTGTCATCTTCTAGGACTCTACTCCGTTTTTATGACTTTAGCGAGTAAAAAAAAAAATTTTCTTCATTAATTGAAATGTGAACCGGGATTGTGGAAGGAATTATTATTTTGACCTTAAGGAATTCACCTTTAAATCTTCCGGCTGGGCTAATATTGACTCGGATTGCATCAAACAGATGGAAATAATAGGCCCGGGCGAGTATAGAAGGACTAGGTTCCTAGAGCAGGAAGCTGATGGTATCGCTCACGTCTAGCATCAGTAGCAGCCGGTTATATTTGGTCAGAGCGGGAGGATTCCAGCTAGTAAAGCTCACGATGACAATACCCCCAAGCATCTTTAGCGCATAGGTCACAGATGTCCTTGGGGGAAGACAGCAGAGGTGAAAGAGAGACCGATAATGCCTTACAGAGTGATCGGATTCACTCACCATGCATCATACTATCTATTTTGAACACCTCTGCATAGTTAGAAGGAAGTAACACCCAACAGCGAGGAGCAAAAAAAAAAAGGGCACGAGTCAGCATAGCGGCGTGCAAAAGTCAAATAGATGACATGGAACAGACCCTTAAAGGGGGATTCCAGACATTTATCCCCTTACAGTATTGATGGCCTAATCTTAGGATAGGTCAAAAGTTGATCGGCAGGGGGCCTACTATTGGGACCCCCAGCGATCAGCCGATCTCAGCCCCTGTACTCACTGCAGAGGGCTTGATGTTAACATCTCCGTCCGCGTTGGGGTCAGAGCCAGAAGTACAATAGAAGGTATAGCGCCCAATGAAATCAGTACTTACATCCAGCTGAGATTAGCTGATCGCTGGGGGTCCGAACAGTAGACCCCTGCCGATCAACTATTGATGACCTATCTTCGGAGAGGTCAGCAATATTGCAAGGGATTAAATGCCCAGAATACCACTTTAATGTTTTGTATTACAATGAAACATTGAAGGTGTTTTACCAGATTTTGATATTGATGGCCTAGTCTTAGAGAAGGGCATATCCAGTCAGTAGCGGCACCACCATGATTAGAGGTCATGGCGCTAGATCAAGCGCCACATCTCCTTCATTGTTTACCCAGCACAGCGCCATTCATTTTGTAGTGGCTGTGCCTGGTATTGCAACCTTTCTTTAAAATACTCTACTAAAGCGATCTGAGTTAAAGTGACCCTTCACTTTTGGGACAAAATTGCCAATTCCAGTTCTGTTTTCATCCATACACGATTGCCAGACTACCTAATCTCCACAATGTATTGATAGTGTTGGTCTCCCAATGCATACAACTGCATAGAATCAAGAGAGCTGTGCACAGCGAGCATTAGATAGTTAAAAAATGACAGCGACCATCTTGGACAGCCAACTACGGGGCCAAGGACTGGTGGATCGGAGGGACAGCAGACAAGAACAGCTACAGACAATATGCCTCCCACCCTCTCTGGTTTCAGGATAAAAGTTTGTTCTAAGACCAAAGAGTCACTTTGAAGGGGCTGTCCAATGAAATGAGGTTATGCCCTATCTGATCAGTGGGGTCCAACCACTGGGACTTCCAACAACCAGCTGAACAGGAGTCTTGAAGGTCCCCGAAGGAATGGCACAATGGTCACATATATGTACCACCACTCCATTCACTGCAATGAGACTGCCGGTTGCATGACTATGGCTCAATTCTCTCAGGGATCTTCAGGATTCCCATCATCTCAGTGACTGATCAAATAGTTATCCCCTATCCTGTGGACAGTGGATGACTTAATTTCATGGGGAACCCCTTTAATACTGGGGTCAATCCTCATTCAGGATCTCTATCAGTTAGCTAAAGTGTAGCAAGGCTACAAAAAGGGGCATCTTTCTCTTTGCACCACCAGAACATTTAGAATTACACAAACCACCCACTAACTACAATGGGCACCATGTAATACTTCATATTCCCTGTGGAGGTGCTGCAGAGGAATTTAACACTTCCAGACAGTTCTCCCAACAGCAAGAAATCATGCGATCAACAGATTTCAAGGGATCCTTTTAACCAAAAGGAATGTTCTTAAAATGTTTTTTCATGAGTAAAACATTCTTTGATTGGTGGAGTTTCCAATTCCAGAGATCTGCAGATCACCAAAACCTGAGAGCATCGTGGCTTGTTTCACCAAGCACAGCGACTCACCTGTAAGTGTATATTCACACGGCAGATTGCAATGCGAAACTTTTCAAGCAGAATCTGTCTATTCTAACACGGTGTTATGTGTGCTGCTGAGACATGTTGTACTACTGTGCTTCCAGCACTACAGCACTCTCAGGGTTAATGATTGAGCTGGCTGGGTGTGGTACTTCCTGCTAGCCAATCTCCTAGGTCTGTGCTCACATATAAACCCAGCTCTCTGTCTGGTGTTCAGGGTGAGCAGTTATGAATCCTTGTCTGTTGAAGTTTGCTGTGTGATCTGTGTCTTGCTAGTTCATGTCCGTTTGTTCGTTTATTTTCTGTCAGTTTTGTGTCAGTTTTGCTGTGTGATCTGCTATCTGTGTCCTGTCCTGTTGCAGTGTTCTGTGTGAACTGTGTCCGGTGGCACTGGACTCCTGGTTAGTGTAGGGACTAGCAGTATAGCCAGGAGCTGTGAAGTGGCCCGCTAGCTTTCATGTTTTGTACAAAATGTCAACTAATACCTGGTATTTATATTCAGCTTCCTATCTATTACTAGTGGTTACATTTTGGCTGTTGTATGCTGTGTATTCTGGCTCCGAGTCCTGTTGTTCAGTCCCTGTCATTGGCGTGTGAATGTGTCCTGTTCTGGTGCGTGGCTCCTAGGTCAGCTAGGGCCCAGATCCGAAGACCGCTGGGTTGCCCTTATTGGGGCAATGTCCCCGCTTAGGTAGGGCCAGGTCAACCTCCGGGTAGCACAGGGCCAGTTTGCCAGAAACCCGTGTGCATACACAGTCGCTCTTGGTCACGATTGTAAGGGCCCCACACGGTTTGTGCTACGGATCCGCATGCACTCCTGGTACTGTCCGTGACCAAAATCCACATGTGGAAATTCTGTTATGTTTCTTCAAGGATTCGTGGCAACAAATTACATCACCTCTTCTTGTGGATCCGTGCGAAAACGCAATGGAAATTCCACATACGGATTTTGGTCCCCCGTTAGGACTTAATCTGTGCTCGGATCCACAGCAAATCCTGCAGCCGATTAGTTGTGGATTTCTGCTGCAGTTTTACATGCGGTTTTCCTGTGAAAAGTTTGCGGCAGAATCTGTACCCATTTTCACGTGCAGCGTCTTTTGTGTGCGTCTGCACCACAATACGTGTCAAAATCAGCAGAGTTTGGTGCGGATTTTGATGCGGTTTTCGTCGTGGATCCGCAACAGATTTCACCCTTTTAATTGAAGGGGGAATTCTGCTGCAGACTAGCGGCAAAAACCACATCAAAATCCGCGCCAATGGTTTTTGACGCAGACTTGCTGAGAATTTTCAGCTGCGGAAAATCCACACTAGTTCTGCTACGTGTGATCGCACCCTAAACGCAACTGTGCTTGGTACGGCAGCCATGTTCATGTGAATGCAGGTACACTGCAATACCAGACACAGAAATACCTAGCCATACTGTAGGGACTTTTCACCTGATCCGTGGGTATCGCCAGAGACAGCTTGTTCTAAGGACAGATCAGCAGTGTTTTAGTCCTGGAAAACCCCTTTATGAATTCTGTAAAACCACAAGCAATCATACAGTCATCGCCGTCCTATGTGCGGTGTCAAAACCGTCCTGAAAGTCAGCGACTGACCGAAATAGAAAGAAGTACGACTTCAGAACTGACGGCGCGCTTCTTTCACCTCTCCGCAGGTAATTACTCAGATGACGGGTCGCTTCCTTTCACACTACAGTAGTAGTATCTAACACAGCAACAAGCTTACACGAAAAGATAGGAAAGTCAGTCATATGTCCCCAATTCATGCAGCGGAGCGGTGCAGAGGGGTGCGGAGGGTATGAGGAAACAACGAACTAAACCTCATCGATAACCTGCTTAGTATCTTCCCTCTTATTATCCAGGAGTTCTAGATTGCGGTCATTCAGCTTCTTTCTGTAGGGCGGACAGTCCGTACGCTGCGGAATACTCTGCTGCCAAAATCTACATGTAAGACTTAGGAGTCTGGATATTTGCTGCGGAATCCATGGCAGGCGTCCGCAGCACTTGCAAGTGGAGGAAAGAAAAAAAAATCGCAGCATGCTCCATTTTTCTGCGGATTCCGCGCAGACGATTTTCATTGAAGTCAATGGAACCTGCCTGATCCGTGGCCCTTCCAATGTAATAGCGGAATGAAACTGAAAGCCAGCAGGTACGCGCGGGCGCCGCTGCTGGTAGGGCCGGATTCTGCATTAGGCCAGTCTCAGGCAACTGAGTGACAGCGTGAGGAATACAAACACACACAAAAAAGTGGTACTGCGCGTGACTATCTGTGGGCATACGCGGTCGTGTGAGCCCGGCCTTACTGATTTTGACACGGATTCTGCCATTCTTAATCCCTATAGACCTGCGGATTGCGGTATACGTTTTTCAGCACGGAGGAATATTCCATCCCAAACGGGCAGAGTTTTTGCAATCAGTTTCTTTAGTCTTTGCAATGTAACAAGTTGTAACAAATAACCAACTCAGCTCTGCTACATCATAAGAAAAAAAAACCCACAGATGTGAAATCCCGATCTTGTTTTCTGCAACATTCCTGGTACTTAGCGATACAAAGTTCAACCTGTTTGTCAGCCGCGGAAACAGGTTTTCATCCAAGTCATACGAAAAACAAGGAATAGCGACAAATCTGAGAGACGCCCCAAAAGAAGCGATCGCCGAGGTCCAATCTAATCTACGTTAGACTGTATTAATCGGCGCCGGGCTGTCACAAACAAACTGCTGTTGAGGTACAAACTTAGAAAGTGGTTGTTATTAGGAATCCGTGAAGCCCAGGAGGACGCGGCACCCAACCGCTCCGGCTAAAAATAACTCCGCCAATGTAAACAGCGGGCGAGGAAATGAGCGCCACGAACACGTGAGAACGCCCACACTGAGCTCACCCCCCCCAGGGGCAGATTCATTTCCTGGAATGTCTTAGTTACCAGAATTAAAGTAGCGCTCCGGGGTTCGAAGAAACTTCTAACATGTCGTAAAGAAATAGCGGGTCTTCGGCGCCGCAAAGGGCTCCCTTAAAGGGGTCGTCCAGGGAGCCTAAATACTTACACAGACCCGCGGAGTCTGAACCTCCACTTCCAGCCCAATTCTGGGTCACATGGTATAGCGCCTTTCTCTGTGCCTGTGATATCATCAAGGGGCCGGCTGCTCAAATCATCTTAACTAGAGATGAGCGAACGTGCTCGGCCACGCCTCTTTTTCGCCCGAATACCGCGATTTCCGAGTACTTCCGTACTCGGGCGAAAAAATTCGGGGGGCGCCGTGGCGGCACGGGGGGTAGCAGTGGGGAGTGGGGGGGAGAGGGAGAGAGAGAGGGCTCCCCCCTGTTCCCCGCTGCTACCCCCCGCACCACCACGCCTCTCCCCGCCCCCCGGCGCCCCCCGAATCTTTTCACTCGAGTACTGAAGTACTCGAAAATGGCGGTACTCGGGTGCGTAAGTACTCGAAACGAGTACGTTCGCTCATCTCTAATCTTAACCCCTTAGTGACTGCCAATACGCCCTTTTACTGACCCCACTAATGGGCTTTAAACCTGCACATACATCTTTTTAAGGTGGTGGCTTGATTGACTACTGACAGCCAGGCTCCTGCTCTTACTGTCAAGAGGGAGAAACCTCAGACTCTGACAGTTTAACCCCTTACATACCACCGTCAATAGCAACGGCAGCATGTAAGCAGATGACAGGGTTGAGTGGGGGGACCTTCTGTCAAGCATTGGCATCCTGCAGTGTGATTGCAAGGTACCAATGGGTTCCCATGGCAGCCGAAAGCCTGACAAAGCCCACCGGCACCGTAAAAATGCCTGAATGGCAAAGGGTCACACGCATATACGCCGAGGCCGCAATGTCATGGGGCCTAGGGAGACATTCCCCCTTCCCTCCCTCTCACTGGCTTACCTCCTCTCTCCTCCCCTCCAGCCAGTTGCAATGGGAGGGGGCGGAGCAGGGGCAGAGCTTAGCTCTTGCCCCCTCCTCTTGTCCGCAGCCAGAAATGGGAGGGGGCGGAGTGGGTGTAGCTTAGCTCCGCCCCCTCCCATTGCAAACAGTGGCAAGGGGCGAAGAAGAGAAGGGGGAGGGAGTTTAGCAGTCATGCTGCTAAACTCCCCCCCCACCTCCCTTCTCCGGCAGCTACCATAGGCTCCCATAGGAATCTATGCAGCTGCTTTTAGCAGTATTTATAAAATACTTTACTGTAATCTCATGGACCCTGTGCTGTGGGCATGCTCTGTTACCTATGCAGGGAGGGGGAAGTGGTGAGCTGTGACCTATTGTGAATGGTGGATCCTGTGTTATCTATATATAGGTGTCTCCTCTCAGTGTAATGCTGCCTGTGATGATAATAAGATGATGGCTGAGAAGTTTTCTCTACAGAACAGGGAGTGTCAGTCTATCATTAGACTTAGTGGTTAGTGTGCAGGGAGGGGAGGAGGTAAGCTGTGACATCAGCTATTGTAAAGGGTGGATCCTATGTTATATATTGCTCTCTACTGCTGATCCCTTTGCTAGTTTTGTGGCCACAGAGAACGGTGTCTGCATGATTAACCATTTCCTACAGCTATATATATATATCTTATGAGCAGCATGAGGCCATTGATTGGCTGCAGTGGTCACATGCATGTACATCGGGGGGGACCACCAAAGCAGAAGAGCTGGTAGAATTAAATTTGTATAACTTTCGGACAACCCCTATAACACCCCCTCTATGTAGCCAGATAGAAGCAGACAGTATCATTATTACGCCTGCGTTTACAGCACCGTGCTGACCTACAGATACAAACGCGCATAATGTTTACTGCTTGATGTGAGACGCTCTGCGCTCCTGGCATGCTGCATCCAGGTTACAGGGCAGGAGGAGAACTAAAATGATATTAATGACCGCCAAAAACCAAACGGTCAAAAGACAAACAAGTGTAGGAAGCGGCACTGTGAGAATGAATGACCTACTGTCCGCAGGAGGGCATCCATTGCATCACCGGGAAAGAGGAAAAGCCAAAATCAGTAAAGAGGTCAAGGGTCGTCTTATTGCTTACCGTCACCTTCGTACAAATAGAACCGACTTGTGAAAGTACATAAAAAACAATACAAGGACTTGTCAATACAAAAAGAGCAGCAACAACACAAAACACCGGAACAGCCAAATACAGGAAGGTCAGTGGGGCGATATGTAACCAGCCGCTGCTGCCTGTATAACCGAACTTATAAGATATGTTAAAAAGATACTGATTGGTACTTGTCTCTGCTTAAAGGGCTTAGATAGATAAGGAGGAACCCCAGAGCATAAATCATGAATGGAGCCCCTACCCCGAGTCATGCAAAAATCCTAGGACACATAGATCCGGCAATTACATCACTGCTGTATGTATCACAGGCAGGGAGCAGTACGGGACATGTAGTACAGATGGAGAATGGTACAGTACATATTGTACAGGTAGGGAGCAGTACGGCATGTCTAGTACAGGTGAAGAGCAGTACAGGTAAGACAGGTGAAGAGCAGTACAGGTAATACAGGTGAAGAGCAGTACAGTACGTGCAAGTACAGATAGAGAGCCATATGGTACATTTAGTATATGCTGAGAGCAGTACAGGACATGTAATACAGGTAGAGAGCAGTACAGTACGTGCGGGTACAGGTGGAAAGCCATATGGTACATTTAGTATATGCTGAGAGCAGTACAGGACATGTAGTACAGGTAGAGAGCAGTACAGGATATGTAATACAGGTAGAGAGCAGTACGGTACATATAGAGCAATCCAGAACATGTAATAGAGGTGGAAAGCAGTATGATATATGTAGTACAGATAAAGAGCAGTATAGGACGTATGAACAGGTAAAGAGCAGTACATGTACTACAAGTAGAGAGCAGTAGATTACATATAGTACAAGTAGAGAGCAGTAGAGTACATATTGTACAGGTAGAGAGCAGTACAGTACATATAGTACATGTAGAGAGTAGTAACGTACATGTAGTGAGCATTAAGGTATGTGTAGTACAGGTGAAGAGCAGTATAGGACATGTAGTACATGTAGAGAGCAGTACGGTACGTGTAGTACTTGTAGAGAGCAGTACGGTGCATGTAGTACTGTTAGTGAGCAGTACGTTATGTGCAGTACAGGTAGAGAGCAGTACGGTACGTGTAGTACAGGTAGAGAGCAGTACGGTGCGTGTAGTACAGGTAGAGAGCAGTACGGTGCGTGTAGTACAGGTAGAGAGCAGTACGGTGCGTGTAGTACAAGTAGAGAGCAGTACGGTGCGTGTAGTACAAGTAGAGAGCAGTACGGTGCGTGTAGTACAAGTAGAGAGCAGTACGGTACGTGTAATACAGGTAGAGAGCAGTACGATGCGTGTAGTACTGTTAGAGAGCAGTATGTTACATGTAGTACAGGTAGAGAGGAGTACAGAAAATGTAGTACAGATAGAGAGCAGTACAGTACGTGTAGTACAGGTAGAGACCAGTACGGTACGTGCAGTACAGGAAGAGAGCAGCACGGTGCGTGTAGTACATGTAGAGAGCAGTAAAGTGCGTGTAATACATGTAGAGAGAAGTACGGTGCATGTAGTACTGGTGGAGAGCAGTACGGTACGTGTAGTACAGGTAGAGAGCAGTACAGAAAATGTAGTACAGATAGAGAGCAGTACAGTACGTGTAGTACATGGAGAGAGCAGTACGGTGCATGTAGTACAAGCAGAGAGTAGTACAGTGCATGTGGTACTAGTAGAGAGCAGTACGCTAAGTGTAGTACATGTAGAGAGAAGTACAGTGCATGTAGTACTGGTGGAGAGCAGTGCGATACGTGTAGTACGGGTAGAGAGCAGTACGGTGCATGTAGTACTGTTAGTGAGCAGTACGTTATGTGTAGTACAGGTAGAGAGCAGTATGGTAAGTGTAGTACAGGTAGAGAGCAGTACAGTGCGTGTAGTACTGTTAGAGAGCAGTATGTTACGTGTAGTACAGGTAGAGAGCAGTACAGAAAATGTAGTACAGATAGAGAGCAGTACAGTACATGTAGAGAGCAGTACGGTGTGTGTAGTACTAGTAGAGAGCAGTACGGTACATGTGGTACTAGTAGAGAGCAGTACGGTACATGTAGTACAGGTAAAGAGCAGTACGGTGCGTGTAATACATGTAGAGAGCAGTAAAGTGCGTGTAGTACAAGTAGAGAGCAGTACAGTGTGTGTAGTACAGGTAGAGAGCAGCACGGTGCATGTAGTACTGGTAGAGAGCAGTGCAGTACGTGTAGTACATGTAGAGAGCAGTACGGTGCGTGTAGTACAAGCAGACAGCAGTACGGTGCATGTGGTACTGGCAGAGAGCAGTACAATACGTGTAGTACAGGTAGAGAGCAGTACGATGCGTGTAGTACAGGTAGAGAGCAGTATGGTACATGTAGTACATATAGAGAGCAGTACAGTACGTGTAGTACATATAGAGAGCAGTACGGTGCATGTAGTACAGCGGTATTAGTGTACCTTACAGGGTACAGATAGAGAGCAGTACATGTAGAGAGCAGTACGGTACGTGTAGTACCGGTAAAGAGCATTACGGTATGTGTACTACAAGTAGAGAGCAGTACGGTGTGTCTAGTACGTGTAGAGAGCAGTACGGTACATGTAGTACCGGTAAAGAGCATTACGGTATGTGTACTACAGGTAGAGAGCAGTACGGTGTGTCTAGTACGTGTAGAGAGCAGTACGGTACATGTAGTACCGGTAAAGAGCATTACGGTATGTGTACTACAGGTAAAGAGCAGTATGGTGCATGTAGTACATGTAGAGAGCAGTACGGTGTGTCTAGTACGTGTAGAGAGCAGTACGGTACATGTAGCACAGGTAGAGAGCAGTACAGTACGTATAGTGCAGGTAGAGAGCAGTATGGTGCATGTAGTACATGTAGAGAGCAGTACGGTACATGTAGCACAGGTAGAGAGCAGTACAGTACGTATAGTGCAGGTAGAGAGCAGTATGGTACGTATAGTGCAGGTAGAGAGCAGTACTGTATGTGTACTCAAGGTATGTAGCACTACTGTCTTGGCTGCTCTCTACGAGGCACTGTGCCGTTGATACATTTTGGTGCTCATGTAATTATCGCAGGCCGGTAATACAGCTGCTTGACATTCGGTGTATGCGCCGGCCACACATGCAATGTGCAGAACCCTTTATCTGAAGGCAGATGAGTAAACCGCAGTCTAGACACCTATCAGGAGTCACTATAAACGAGAAATGTCTCAAAGCAAATAATCTCATTAGCTGTAGGAAATGGTAAATCATGCAGACACCGGTCTGTGGCCACAAAACTAACAAAGGGATCAACAGCCTCCCTGTGAGGACAATCATTACCGCCGCGGGGACAGAATGCTCGAAATGTTATCGGCCGGGAATGATCAGTCATGTTATGGGATAACCGAGTATTGTCTATATGAACACTACTGGATGCACTACATGGGCAGAGGATGTATCTAAAGGGTGCCATGTAATACTTCATTTCTCCTGCAGAGGCACTGTAGGGAAACTAAACAATTGCTGCTACCGAAGCTTCCTCTAGAGATTACAGCTGAATCTCCCTTATCTGCAGGGATCCATCACCAGGGTCCACCACTGATTAGCTGTTCGCTGGGGTGATAAGCTCGGGCACTGGGCTCATTTTTGCAGGAAGCAGATAGCTCAGTTCCCAGGCTTGGTATTCCATGCACTCAATGGGAACTTGGCCTGCAATATCAAGTCTGGCCACTGTAGTGGGAACGGAGCTGAAATCAGCTCAGTGCACAAGGACACTGGTCCAGCAAACAGCTGATTGATGGAGTTTGTGTGATACCAATCTACTACTGGTGACCTAATCTGAGGATAGACCATCAATAGTGACAACCCCTTTAAGGATTTTGCAAACGGGTCTTAAGGCTGGGTTCACACAGGGCAGATTTGCCGCCGAAATTTCCCTGCGGCAAATCCGCCGGAGCCGCTAATCCCAGGATTAGCCAGCCATGTGGACGAGATTTGTCAAAAATCGTGTCCACATGGGGCGTACAATCCGTCGCGGCAAACTCGGTATTAGCCGGCGCGGATTCCCGGGACGCAGCATGCTAATTCTTTTTTTTCTTGTTGCGGCCTCGCTCCTCACTATGGGAGTGCCGGCCGCAATGGAAAAGCATACGGCTAAGCCGCTCTAAAACCCGCGGTTAAGTGATGCGGGTTTTGAAGCTGCGGTTATCCTGTAGAAGTCTCGCAGTTTTTCGCTGCGGCAAAACCGCGAGATTTCTGTGGTGAAACCGTCCTGTGGGAACCCAGCATAAACGAATGCCCGTCAGAATAAAGTATACTGCAATACTACATATTGCAGTATACCACATAAGCACTCAAACACTTGCAAGTTCAAGTCCCCTATAGGGACGAAAAGCAGAAATTGAAAATAAGTAATAGAAAGATTTTTTTAATTAAATTCCAAAAAAACTTTTCCCCCTGTCTTTGCTTTCAAAATATTTTTTTAAACTTGTACAGCCGTGTCCATAAAAGCTCAGCTTATTAAAATATCACCGCAATCCAGAAAAAACAGAACTGTGCTTCCTTTGGTTACCCCGCCTCCAAGAAAAAATTTTAATAAAATGAGATCAAAAAGCCGTACGTACGAGTCAGTGCAAATAAAAAGTAAGCCAGGAGACCAAGTACCGCATGGCCGCCGTGCGCTTCCAATTGTCCGCAGAGGAGCTAAAAGTGGAGAATAAGCACCTGGCAGCCCTCTGTAGTAGAAGAGACCTCCGGACGCTCCTACGGGCAGCAGATGAGGAAACACAAAAACTTACAGATTAAAAAGTTGTTTTATCGGGTTGTTTTATATAAACAAGAGCCTGCGAAGCCGAAGAATGGAAAGCACGGTGATAAGCGGGTCGTCGTGACCAGTCAGTCTGTTCTACATCAATAACAGAAGGCCAAAGAAACTAGAAGCACAAGCAAAACTTGATAACTTCCAGAGTAAAATTTAAAATACATCCATGGGGGGAGGGGGGGGGGTCACTACTGTGAGACAAGAGCAACTTCCTATGAAAGAATACCCTCAAAATACAGGGTGAGGCAAAAGTCTGGACACACCCGCTTAACTGGTGTAATAATGAGAAGTGTGGGAAAGTATTAATTGGTATTAAGTATTAAGTCCAGCAACCGTGGCGGCCATACTACCATATCTCTGGGGCCATTTAAAGTCCCTTGTGTATGCAGAAAAAGTATTTAATATGGTTCACCTAAAACAGTGAAGAACTATCACCTGCGGCTCTCCGGGTGATCACAAAGACTGGATTAAACATTTAAAGGGGTTTTCTAGGGAAATACTATTGATGACCTATCATCAGGATCGGTCATCAATAGTTGATCGTCCGGGGTTCGTAGCCCAGGACACCGAGTGATCAGCTGAGCGGGCGCATGCTGTAGTATTGTCCCTAGAAAACCCCTTTAACCATGTGCATCTGGCAGAATGGTGGATATAATGAGCACCCCATGTAAAGCACTTTGTGAAACGTTGCCCTTAATTCCCAAAACTGACACTTCCTGTGTGTTTCTCACTCAATTCTAGCCAAGACCGATATATCACATGACCCGCTTCCCATTTGAAAAATCAGCTCAGATTCAAAATAGTAAAGTTTAAAATGGAAGCTGAAACCGTCTCTTCCACCCAAAACTGCAGCCTCTCTCCCAATTAACACTTTTACGCATTGGAAGTTAATTTCCTCATTATTACACACGTTAAACGGGTGTGTCCAGACTTTTGCCTCACCCTGTACACACCTCAGCTGCTGCAGAACCACACAATACACACACAAGTATCTTCACACTGCAGATTAATTCAGTTCTCACAGGCCAGGTACATCATCACAAGCAACCCATGACAGCTGAATGCTATGGTAAGCATAGAAAATGCCTGAACAATACCCAACACTCCTTCTCCCTAAGTTGTCTGCATTGCCTTTTCTCTTTTGAGTCCAGACCACCATGATGACTTCCTCCGGCCACAAATAGTCTCCATGCACAATAACCTTGTCCCTTTGTGGCCAACTAATAATTGCCCTTTGTGCTGTTGCTCCTGTTGCCGTTACCCTCTGCCCCACAAGTGTTACTTTCTGGCGCTGGCCTTGTGTGCGTCTTCCAACCTGCTCTGCTGTTTCCTGCTATTTGTTTCCTCTCATTCTGAGGCAGCAGAGATAGCAGAGCCGGTCCGAGGATGCACACAGAGCCAGAGTCGGGATTTAATGTTTAACCTTGTGCATGGAAGCGACAGCAGCTCATTAAAAAGGTAATAAGTGTACGGCAGAGGAGAGCACCAAGTGGGGCAGCAGCACAAAGGGGAATTGTAACAGCACGCCCCCTCGGTGGGCACACCCCCTGCCCGGTGGTAAAGACAGCCTTTGCCATGCACATGACTCGTCCATGTGCACAAGGCCTACTTATGGTCATAAACATTGGCGAAACCCATGGATGATATAATGTGTGTGAAGGTTTCCTGACTCTCCCCTGTTGGCGCTGGAAATATTTCAACAAGCGTGATCCCTTGTTCTTAAAGGGGTTATCCACCTGTAAACTATTGATGGCCGAGGTAACCAATAGAAGACTAGTGGGGGTCCGTTGCCGGAGATCTCCAGCAGTTGTGCTAGTGCACTTGGCTGATTTCTGCAGGAAGAAGACAGCTCCATTCCCACTGTAGTGGCCAGAATTGGTATTACAAGCAAAGCTCCTATTTGCCTGCAATGCTAAGCCTGGCATATCTACTTTTCCAGCAGAAATCAGCTTAGTGCACAAGCAAACCAACCTGGCAAACAGCTGATTGGCAGGGGTTCTGAATGGCAGATGCCTACTGCTCTACTACTGATGGCTTATCTTGTGGATCGGCCTTCGATAGTTTACAACTGGACACCCCTCTTTAAAGGGAGATAAGCTGTCACCGGAGGTATCAAGCAGGGGCTGTTTTTCCCCCTGAGAACACATGGACATTCGTATGAGTTAGGCTGGGTTCACACAGGGCAGATTTGCCGCGTTTTTTCCGTTGTGGTTTTGCCGCAGAAGAAATGCTTCTGCGGCAAAACCGCTTCAAAGGTTAATTTTGGCTTGCGGATTTTCTTGCAGAAAAATCCGCAAGCGTTTTTTTTCCGCAGCATTTTTTACTTTTTGTCGCGTATTTTGGTGCAGATTTAGCTGCGTCCATAGAGGCCTATGGACAAAAAAGGGCTGCGGAAAAGACAGAAGAATGGACATGCTGCTTCTGCGGCTGTGCGGAAAAAATCCGCTCTGTGAGAACAGCTTTTTTGCAAAACTCATTTGTGCTGCATTGCACTGCAAACGCAGCGGTTTTGCCGCAGTGCGGATATGCAACGGCAATCCGCGGCAAAACAGCAGCAAATCTGCCCTGTGTGAACCCAGGCTTAATCATGCATGTGTATTGGGGGGGATTCAGTGAGTATACTCATAAGGACATAAAAATATTGCAAATACATAACAAAAAAGGGCTAAAAAGTTACATAAAAAAAAAAAAAAAGAAAATATTTTTGACTCAAAATGAGATCTTGTAGTAAAATATCAGTTATTGACCAACACAGTACGAGAGCTGTATCTCAGAGACGGCATGGGCAGTTTAATCTGGAATTAGTTCCATTTATCTAATTGCAATCACACATTGGAATAAAAATGTCTTGTTATCACACAGGGAGGCGAGAAATCTTCTTAACTGGAAGGGCAGGTGACATTGATCCAGTCACATAAGCCAGGCCACCCTTGGATAGAACAGCAGACACCTTGGCTAAGAATTACCTCAATTATATTTATTTACATGACTCATGACACTGTTCAAGTCAGCGGCTCCAAGGTCACCTAGGGGAAGAAGCAGTAAAAACAAAGGTATATGGTACAACTAAAGGGCACCGACACGGGCCTATATAGGCATATAAATCACTATACCAAAGCTGGGCAAGAGTCAGGGGGACTAGAGAGTTGGCAATGAAACCAACTTTCTGTGTTGTCGTCTCTGACATATCAAGAATACCTGACCACTAAAAATGTCAGTGTGACTCCCGGAAAGGCCTATGTTTTTGAGGGTCTTGTATGGTATCCATCAGAAATAATATAAAACCAGCTAGAAGCGCATTGATCATCTAATGTCTGTCCGAAGATTTTTCTGCCTAGCAAAGCGGACACACAAAACTTGTTGAAAAGTATCCTCTTCATCTTTGAATAGAAGTAGTCCCTGTATTACCAAAGCGGGCCAATGCAATGTGGACAGAGCTTCTGTCTCTGTCTGCACTGACAGAGGGCCCAATAAAAGCGGATCGCCAGGGGTCCTGAGTTGCAGACCCCTGGCAAACAACTACTGATGACCTGATTTGAAGATAGGTCATCGGTAGTTAAAGGGGTTGCCCAGTTGAAAACTATTGATGGCCTATTCACAGGACAGGTCATCAATAGTAGATGGGTGTGGGTCTGGCCGATTAGTTGTTTAGCAGGTCAGTGTGCAGGAAACAGACAGCTCCGTTTATACTGCAGTGGCCAGTCCTGGTATTACAGGCAAAGTTCCTATTTTTTTTTTTTTTTTTAAACGGGAACTTTTCCTGCCATACCAAGCTTGGCCACTGCAGTAAGAATGGAGCTGTTTCTTTCCTGCCGAAATCAGCTCAACACAACAGCCTGGTAAACAGCTTATCAGTAGGGTTATCAGACAATGGAGCCTCGTTCATCTGCTATTGATGACCTATCCTTGTGGTTCACAACTGGACAGACTCTAAGTTCCGGGAACCCCCTTTACATCGGTTCTAGCTCACGATTACTACAGTGAGTAAGCAAATGAACGAAGTGATGATTTTCAAATGTTTTAAAGGGGTCTTCAGGGCATTTAACCCCTTTTAGTACTGATGACCCATCCTCAAGATAGGTCATCAGTATTTGATCAGCAAGGGTCTGCAACTTGGCATCACCAGTGATCGCCTGATCTCAGCCCCCGCACTTACTGTAGAGGGGCTAGATGTCCGCATTGGGGTCGGAGCTGGAAGCACTGTGGAAGCTATAGCTCCAATTGTTTTCAATGGGAGATGTAACTTAAATAACACTTCCGGCTCCGACCCCAATGCAGACGGAGCCGTCAATGACTGTGGATGGATGAGATCAGGTGATCGTTGGGAGTCCTGAGTTGCGGTTCCTTGCTGATTAATACTCAGGACAGGTCATCAGTACTAAAAGGGGTTAAATGCCTGGAATACCACTTTAAATTACTGCAAAATGCCATGATTTCAATGCAATCAAAATATTAAAATGAGGCATAATATTCCCCTAGGATAGTCAGAGCAAAAAAGCAAATTATGGTTGCATGTAGACGATTCCTGGAGAATGTGCTGATAACTGGACAGTTCAATTGAGCAAGCAGAGATATTAAAGGGGTTGTCCCACTTCTAGCTGTTATTCTACATGAAGCAGACAACTCCATACACTCTGCAGTAGTCCAAGTAGGTAGAGGTTAGTCTTATTGAAGTGACTGGGATTCAGCCCGCAGTACCAACCAGCGCCACTATGCTATATACGGAGCTGTCTGTTTCCTGCAGAAAAACAGCTAGAAGTGGAACACTTTAAGGTTTTGGTCCCCTTTAAAGGGGTTGTCCCGCGGCAGCAAGTGGGTCTATACACTTCTGTATGGCCATATTAATGCACTTTGTAATGTACATTGTGCATTAATTATGAGCTATACAGAAGTTATAAAAAGTTTTTTACTTACCTGCTCCGTTGCTAGCATCCTCGTTCCCATGGAGCCGACTAATTTTCGCCCTCCGATGGCCAAATTAGCCGCGCTTGCGCAGTCCGGGTCTTCTGCTCTCTTCAATGGAGCCGCTCGTGCAGAATGCCGGCTCCGTGTAGCTCCGCCCCGTCACGTGCCGATTCCAGCCAATCAGGAGGCTGGAATCGGCAATGGACCGCACAGAAGAGCTGCGGTCCACGGAGGGAGCAGACCCCAGCGGCCATCTTCAGCAGGTAAGTATGAAGACGCCGGACCGCCGGGATTCAGGTAAGCGCTGAGCGGTTTGTTTCTTTAACCCCTGCATCGGGGTTGTCTCGCGCCGAACGGGGGGGGGGGGTTAAAAAAAAAAACCCGTTTCGGCGCGGGACAACCCCTTTAATGGTGCTGTCTTACCATAGACAACCAGCTATTTTCTGGGTAAAGTTGCCATTGGCTGCTCATTTCTCCTGCAGTGGCCACTATGGGACAGATGGAGTATTACACATGGATTGCTCACAGCTCATAGAGGGGTCTCCCACATCAATATAGCAATTTGAAGAAGAAAGTTACGAGACAACCCCTTTAAAAAGATGAAACCAAATGAAAACACAATGTATCACCTATATCTTTTGCTAATTAAACCCAAATAGTGAAACATTCCCAATCTTTAATCTGTTTGCAGATTTTTTTATTCTACAGTCTGTATGTGAATATTGGGGCGGCCATCTTGCCTGAGCTGCAGTTAATTGCATTCAGAGATATACCTCGCAGCAGCCTCATGAGTCATACACACAATACAGGAGGGTCACACAGTGACGTATATGAGAAGGTGCTGTGGCCATACTCTTATCTAAGCAGGAAGGATGAGGGAGTGAGCTGTGACATCACCTATTGTGAATCGTGGACCCTGTGTTATCTATGTCACGGCTCAGTGTAATCCTGCCTGTGATGATAATGAGATGACGGCTGAGAAGTTTTCTCTACAGAACAAGAGGCATCAAACTATTATTTAGTTTAGTGGTCAGTGTGCAGGGAGGAGGAGGAGGTGAGATGTGACATCACCTATTATATTATCTATATAAAGGTGTCACCACTCAGTGTAACCCTGCCTTTGATGATAATGAGATGATTGCTGAGACAGTTTTCTCTACAGAACAAAAAGTATCAGACTATTATTAAGTTTAGTGGTCAGTGTGCAGGGAGGGGAGGAGGTGAGCTGTGATGGTCCCTATTGTGAATGGTGGATCCTGTGTTATCTATATATGAGTGTCACCTCTCAGTGTAATCCTGCCTGTGATGATAATGAAATGACTGCTGAGAAGTTTTCTCTACAGAACAAGAAGAGTCAGACTATTATTAGGCTTAGTGGGCAGCGTAAAGAAGAAAAAATATCAAACCTTTTTAAAACATGGTTAAACCTGATTTATATAATTGGGCATGTTTTGATGTTCGCTTTAAATTGTGGGGTGGTTCCCCTCAAAGAGCAAAAATCAATGCTAACCAGAAGACTAGGTCACAGAAATAGTTATGGGTGTTGAAGAAAGTCTCCAAGAAAGTTCACCATGTTCAACCATGGTCTCCTCACATCTACTAAGCGGTAGTAGAGGAACATTATCCCTCGTGAGCCACATCATAGACCTCTCACCCAGCCCGCCAGAACCCTACTGAACACTGATGAGGGGCAAAAACAACTGTTCACGGTTTTCTCTTCCTTCTGGAGAAGACTGGCAAGAATTTTTCATTTCCAGTCATGTTGCAAGTTGAGATGAGCGAGTATACTCGCTAAGGACAATTACTCGATCGAGCATTGTCCTTAGCGAGTATCTCTCCGCTCGGCAGAGAAGGTTCGGCTGCCGGCGCGGGTGACAGGTGAGTTGCGGCAGTCAGCAGGTGGGGGCAGGGGGGAGAGAGAGAGATCTCCCCTCCGTTCCTCCCCGCTCTCCCCCGCAGCTCCGTGCCGGCACCCGAACCTTCAGTCTCGAGCGGGCAGGTACTCGCTAAAGGCAATGCTTGCTCGAGCAATTGCCCTTAGCGAGTATACTTGCTCATCTCTAGTTGCAAGGCCTGTTAAAAAGACAGATATCGACTTGTAAGAAACAGCCTTCTAACAGGTGGCGCTGCCGAGGCGTTGAACCACCTCCCGACTGCATCCCAACCATTAACAAAAACACTTCCCGTTACAGCAGCGGACTTGAGATCATCTTAGAAATCCACGTAGAAGCAAATGATAATATATGGAAAGCATGAAGTACACGGTCGTTCTTTGTTGGACGACTCTTATTGCCCGTCACAAAAGGGTTCCGACATTCAATAAGTAATTTATTAACAGGTTTCATAAAAGGCATTAAAAAAAAAAAAAATCTTGAACCCTTCCCATTGCCAACAGATCAACAGCTTTTACTGAATACTTAATGAGCGGGCTTCCTCCTCGAGTAATTGAGTTTCATTATTCATTTATCAGCAGGATGGCTCCAGAAACGGCTTTTTACTACGAAGACAAAAAAAAAAAAAAGCGCTATGCGGTTGTCTGAAGTCAAAGCTTCATCTGATTGTCGGCCTGTATTTATATCCAGCCTTAGTGTTCGGCCTTGTGGAGGCGCAGACACAAATTCTACATCGTGTCGTCTAGATCCACAATTGATACTGATGAAGAAAATAGAGAACATTATAGACGTACTTAAAAAGAACGGAGAACATACTGAGAGTTCTCCGCAGTGGAAGGTCATCACCAGCGGACCTTCAATATTAGAGCGTTGAAGGTCAAACGTGTAGCCCGTGCCCCCAGGGCTTGGACTAACAATCATGCCTGGTTTATAGAAGCTTATGAGTACTCGATCAGTATGCAGATACGAACGCTGCTGCCAACCCAATAACAAAGCAGAATAGCGCATCCAACCAGTGACTGTAGCCCACAAGTATTTTATTAAAAGCAGAGAGTTAAAAGGTTGTCTGAGGCCAAGTATCCCGTTTTGGCTCTACAGCCCTTCTGGCAAAAGCCAGAGTTTACAGCTCTCTCCGATTCTGACCTTCCTCAATTACGATGGCTGGTGGGGGTTAATCCAAGATAAAGTATTCCCAGTGTCCAAATGCAGAGCAGGGAGCCGAAAAAAATTTCCAGAACATGACATCACCGAGACATAACACAGAACGTCCTGCACAATAGTATTAGCGAATTCATACATGTACTTACAATATGTTCACAGCTAATAATTGATGGAAATACCTTCGCCTTCAAAATGTCACCACCATCCGCGTTGAGTAATGTGAGAACGTGTATATCCCCTTAGAGGATGCCAAAAGAATAGGTTTAAAGGAAGACGGTCAACGGTTTTCCACCCATTAAATCATTTCCAGACACAAAACCACCTTACCGAATGGGTATCTATAATTGCCCAAGGCACCCACATAACTTAGGAGGGCTTACTTTAGACTTAGGACCTTCCACGCCTTTCGGCGAAACGGGCAACAAAAGAATGCCATCGTTGCTGATCGATGGCAGCAGATTCGACATTATCCCATGAAAGGTTAACGGTGTGCAAGTCCTCTAGAAATGTAAGTCAACTTGGTGATCCTCCCTGCCGTGGATTCCACGAGATAGTGATTCTTGCCAATCTTGTCTTCGGGAGACATAGAATGTGACCAGCAAAACGGAGTCGAGGGACTTGAAAGTGTAGTGGCTGCACACCGGAGCATCAGGTAATTTCTTCAATAGTAACCCGATCATGGTAAGTGATTTTGAGCAGGTAACAAAGGTATCGTTGTTGGGGGTCTCACTGCCGATCGCTAGAATGGACTCTGTGTCCTGTTCTGCCTGTCACCGCTGGGTGGCTTCTTCTCCCGCAGCGACATCAACAAGAAGGGAGCTCTGGGCAAGCATACTTGGTCAGAGCTTCATTCATTTCAATAGGGCTGATGGAATGACCGAGCAGGTGCTGAAAGTGAATGGAGTGCTGGTGCGCTTGCGCAACAAGCGCTCTATGCAGTCTCCTCTGCCCTGCCGAGGGTGCAGTAACCTATCCTATGATGGTTTGAGCAGCATGAACCTGATGATAGAATTTGTTTAAGTCTTATTACTGACTAAAGGCTGTTCCCTCTGTGTCCAAGGGTCCTTTAAGGGGTTGTACCAAGATTACAAGTTGTGCCCTATCCTTTGGGGGTTGCTTTTTCCCCAGTGGTGACATCAGAACGAATGGTGCACTGGCTGAGCATGTGCTCTTGGCGCTCTACTCATTTGAACGGGGCTGGTGGAAATACCAAAGTGGTGCCCATGGGTATCTCCACAGTCCCATTGAAAGTAGATGGATCATCGGTGCGCTTGTATGTTTAGCTCTACATTTAGTCTCCTCCTCCCTGTGGGGGTTGCAGTTACCAAGAAATGGGGAGGATGAGGGACATGGGACCAGTGGTGGTCTTAGTGGTCAGATCCTGTGGATTAGGGGATAACTTATCATCTTGGTACAACCCTTTTGAATGGTCAACCCGCCTGGTTCCAAAGTGCACATGCAACATTTCGTACGCCTGCATAATATTTGCAAAAACATTTGCCAGTAAAGAAAGGACATCTTGATTAGAATTGTCATCTCTGACTACGACTCGGGACTACTGGTGAACCATTTCTGGTGCACAGTGCAGAACAAAGAGCGTGCTGCCTCCCTGACCGTACAGAAAGCTGGGTTACATAAGAGCCCGCTATCGATAAAGAAATATTGTTTCATATTCTGTAAAGAACTCTTCCCACGCAGCAGATAATGCAGCTCTATTAATCTGAGTGAGTGAACGCCTCCGTGCACAAACTGTACAAATAGTGAATAACTGCACAGGACTCATTAACAACCAAAAGTGCAAAGTGCCAACTACCTTATGCCAACACAATCAGAAGAAAAGCCTCGCGGATGGAGCACAGGCCAAAATTTGAGACTCCAACTACCTGGACACAATATGCTGTGCACCGCTCAAGAAAATTAAGGAGGCACTTAAATCACGCATCAGATCTTGATGATCTCCATCGTCTCCAGGCTCTTTCACGTCTGTCATGGTCTCAAGTGTGAACAAGGCTCTGATCTGTGTAGAGAATGCCAGTCTGATGTCATTAAGCGGTGTGGACTGCCCACTTACAGTGCGAGAGCTGGACCTAAAGAACTGCCCATCCGTATGAAGAGATTGGTGGGGCTTCAGAACTTGGGATACCCACTATGGTTGCCACTCAGCCGGTAAACGACTGGTCCAGCTGATAATTTACTCGAGTCCAGTGCAAGTATATATCGGTTACCAGCCATATTAATGCTGTGAGCATCTCAGGTTGGGCAGAAACCTTATTACCAAGCATTGTACCTCACCCAAGCTCCACCTCTGGTCTGAAGGCCACCACTGCAGACAGTGAAAGCCCCGGCAGGGGCAAACGCTGGGAGGAGAAGGAGTCAGGGTCTTCATTGACTCCAGAGGTGGAAGCGGACCTTGGGTGAATTAAGAGGGTTACAAGTTATCCCCTACCCACAAGATAGGGAATAACTTGCTGATCAGTAGGGTCCCATAGCTGAGAACCCCACTGATCCTAAGGGCAAAGCTCCCCACTGTGGACTTGCTCTACTCCACTCCCTTCCAATGAGGAGGAGATTGAATGGAGAGATGGTCATACAAGCACTCTGATGCACATTCACTTTCAATGTGATTGCGGGAAGTGTCAAGAGCTTAGGGTATTTCCAACAGCTCCACTGAAACGCATGTAGAGTCAACCGTGCATGTTCGGCCAGTGCCCCATTCATTCTGACATCACTGCAGCGGTAGAAGCTGATCAGTGGGGGTCCAGAGCTGCAGATCTACACCAATTGGATATTGATGACCTACCCTGAAGATAGATTATCAATATCTTAGTCCTGTAAAACCCCTTAAAGTTATGGCCAACCCCTTTACCAATAAGACAAGACAAAAACAGTCAGAGTTGCCCACAGCTTGCACTCCAAAAATTATTTGCCATCTACTCTCGCCTATACATAACACCGAGAAGTAATCTATTTTCAAGTCAATTAAACTTTTGTTTTGCCTTGATGGGCGCTACAGCCCTTCTGATGCATTAACACGCGCCGGCTGAACGCACCTGCGATGGCACAGAACGCGGGATATTTCTGCTGCATATTCTAATTTGTGCTCGCACAATGGCTGCAGAGCCACAAAACCGTGAACTCTTCGGGAAACAGTTTACATAATGAAGGGGTCACATCTGGCGATGCTCCGCCAATACGCAATTAATGTTATAAAATAATGAAAAAGCAAAAAAAAAAAAAAAAAAATTCTTAGGATCAACGGCTTTTGTTTGCAAGTTATGAAAACGCTGCAACAATTTGCTTCTGGCAAGGTTGATAAAATATATCCAACGCTATAGCTGAAAATGTTACTTGGCAAGGAGAACCGCGCAGAGATTTCAAGGTCTTGCTGAAACTCTTTCAAAATGTAAAATTGCCTCCATAGGCTGAGACCGATCTTGGCACTGACCTTCACATACCAGCACCTCCGTCCTTCATATAAATAACGCTGCGAGAGATAACCAGAAGGGAGAATTCCACCCCGGTAATGCGCTCACCTTTGAGAAATGCAAACATTTGCTGTAGGCAACGTAAATTATAATGAGCTATAGGTTTGAGGGGAAATGGAAAAAAAAAACACTGGTCGGTGGAGGAAATTTTTTGAAAATATATTTTCCCAACATTTAAGTAACGAAAGGCGATGCAATTCTTGTGGCCCGCGTAGTTTTTCTTTTATTGGTCTGCGCTCCTCTCTCTCAGTGCCCTTTAGGACTAGTTCTCATCAGCACCAACGGTTTCTATTTCGCTACTACATTAGGGGAGAAGGAGAACGGCGACCAATAGCTGAATGGGTTCATCTTATAATGGAAGCCAAGAGCGCTGAAAGTACCTCATTGACTATAATGGAGTCCGCTCAGTTCCTATCCGATATTTTATAAGACAAAATAGTTTTTTCCCCCTGTATTTTAGTGGAATTTAGCGACAGATGTTCCAAACAGAACCTCCAATGCTAATATGAACTGACCCTTAGTGACCCCCTCACAATAATAGTACTGTTTAGTGTCCCCCACACAGTAATAGTGACAATTAATGACCTCCTCACAGTAATAGTGCCTCTTAGTGACCCCCTCACAGTAATAGTGCCCTTCAGTGACCCCATCACAGTAATAGTGCCTCTTAGTGACCCCCTTACAGTAATAGTGCCCTTCAGTGACCCCATCACAGTAATAGTGCCTCTTAGTGACCCCCTCACAGTAATAGTGCCCTTCACTGACTCTCTCACAGTAACAGTGCCCCTCAATATCATCCTCACAGTAATAGTGCTCCTTAGTGACCCCCTCACAATAATAGTACCTATTAGTGTTCCTCTCACACTAATAGTGCCCATTAGAGTTTCTCTTACAGTAATAGTGCTTTTTAGTGAACCGCTCACAGTAATAATGCTCCTAAGTGACCCCATCACAGCAAAAGTGCCTCTTAGTGACCCCATCACAGTAATAGTGTCTTAGTGACCCCCCTCACAGTAATAGTGTCTTTTAGTGACCCCCCTCACAGTAATAGTGTCTTATAGTGACCCCCCTCACAGTAATAGTGCCCTTCAGTGACTCTCTCACAGTAATAGTGCCCTTCAGTGACCCCATCACAGTAATAGTGCCTCTTAGTGACCCCCTCACAGTAATAGTGCCCTTCAGTGACTCTCTCACAGTAATAGTGCCCTTCAGTGACTCTCTCACAGTAATAGTGCCCTTCAGTGACTCTCACAGTAATAGTGCCTCTTAGTGACCCCCTTACAGTAATAGTGCCCTTCAGTGACCCCATCACAGTAATAGTGCCTCTCAGTGACCCCCTCACAGTAACAGTGCCCTTCACTGACTCTCTCACAGTAATAGTGCCTCTTAGTGACCCCCTTACAGTAATAGTGCCCTTCAGTGACCCCATCACAGTAATAGTGCCTCTTAGTGACCCCCTCACAGTAATAGTGCCCTTCACTGACTCTCTCACAGTAACAGTGCCCCCCAATAACATCCTCACAGTAATAGTGCTCCTTAGTGACCCCCTCACAATAATAGTACCTATTAGTGTTCCTCTCACACTAATAGTGCCCATTAGAGTTTCTCTTACAGTAATAGTGCTTTTTAGTGAACCGCTCACAGTAATAATGCTCCTAAGTGACCCCATCACAGCAAAAGTGCCTCTTAGTGACCCCCTCACAGTAATAGTGTCTTGTAGTGACCCCCCGCACAGTGAGGGTGCGTTAACATGTAGCTGATTGGCTGGTTGAACGGTTACAAGTTACAATGATTGACATGTGACTGCTAGCCTGCTTCTTCTTGGTTTCCGAGAGGCGGGCACAGTGGCTCCAGCGCTGGACGGGGATCCTCTGAAGTAGTTGAGTACGGAGTTTTTCTATATTTTAAGCCTGGAACATTTTTTTTTTAAAGTCCCTGACAGCCTCTGTGGGTTCACACGTTGCGGAAATGTTGCGGATTTGTTGCAGAATTTCCGCAGCAGATCTGCAGCAAAAAACACAGGTTAGAGTAAGGACATGTTCACAGGGGGCGGAGCGGCTGCGGAATGTCTGCAGTCCACATTCTGCAGCAGATCTGCAGCAAAGCGCGCACCAAATTTTTGGATCCATGCGGAAAAAGAATGATAAATCCGCCCCGTGTGTACACGGCCTTATCGCAGCAGGTTTGTTTGCTCTACACGTGAACAGGTTTGTTTTAATCCCATTCGCTTTAATAGTAAATGTTTCCACTGCGGAAAAACCGCAGCGTTTTCGTAACATGTGAACGCACCCCGACATATTTTCAGCCGTGCCTGCAGGACGGCCGTACATTGTACTTGTGATACTTTATGGTACGGTCTATGTAACTACCGTGATGCATACTGGATATGAACAGTCCTGCGTGCTTGGACACAATCCTTCATAAACATGAAGATGACCTTCCTATGGACGCATCTCGCATTTGGCGCGGGTCATATGTTTGCAGCAGCAGCGATAATTACCGTGTTGTGGAAAAGAGGTCAGGTTACTCCCTTATCGCACATTCTCCCATGACCTCCAGAACTGGAAAAACCTAAGGAGGTGGAGCAGTAACCTCTATTAACCTCCAATAACCCTTCCAATCTGGAAGGTCAGATGGGCAGAAGTAAACAGTCCGCGTGCGAAATAAAGGTTACGGCACCTTTTTAATGAACAAAAGGGAAAATAACATAATTGGCTGCATCCCATATCAAACAGTCCTGGAACACGCGGACTACGCAGGGGCTAAAACTGTTCGTACACCATACGGGTTCATGTATTGTTGTATGCACAACTGCCCCAAACAGCACTTTCTTCTAAAACATCAGAAATATCACCCATAAACCACCTGTCTATCTTCATTATATCAATTTCTGGGAAAGTTGGGTGACAGACAATATGGCCGCCGTTACGGCTCCCACTGCGGTTCTAAACTTCTGACACTAGTGCATATTTATCACCAAAATTCTGGCGTAACTTGCACCACTTTAAATTTACTACTGATTTGCACCAAGAAGAACAGATGTGTCGCCTCTCACTTCACTTTTCAAAAAGGTCTAGAAAAGGGGGCGGGGTTTGAGGTTTTTAGATGATGCAAGACTTGCGACTTTTTAAAAAGTCGCCAAATGTGTCGCGATGTCACTCCAGTAGCTGCGTGGTCTACAAAGTGACTCCACATCTCTGGTTGTACATGAAGATGTAACAAATTTATTATCATGTGACATTTTATACATTTTTTTTTGCACTTAAAAAGTGAAAAAACTTTGCCAGAAAACTGTCAATAGGAAGGACACTACGATACACGGCGAGTTCCCATAATACACGAATGTTTCTCTCTACTGTTTGTGTACACATAGAAGGTGCAAGAAGTAGCAAGATAGCAGTGTACACACAACATGAATACCTCAGTACATAAATACAGCACCAGAACCCAGCTCATCACATAAATACAGCACCAGAACCCAGCTCATTACATGAATACAGTATCAAAACCAAGCTCATAGCAAATAGTGCCCCAGAATCAAATTAATAAACTAAATATGGTACTAGAAGCAGGCTCATCACATCAATATGGAACCAGAACCAAGCATATACTATAAATACAGCACCAGAACCAAGCTCAGTACATAAATATAACACAAACAAACCAAAGTACATAGATACTATACCAGAACCAAGGACATAAATACAGACCAAGAACTAAACTCAGGACATAGATATAATACCAGAACCAAGCTCAGTACATAAATACTGCACCAGAACCAGGCTCATAACAAAAATAGCAGCAATATTAGGCTCATAACATTGGCATAGCACCAGAACCAAGCTCATAACATAAATACAGCCTCAGAACTAACCTCAGTACATAGTTCTGGTGAAGTATTTATGTATTGTATCTATGTACTGATGTTAGTCCTGGGGTTGTATTTATGTACTGAGCTTGGTTCTGGTGCTGTATTTATGTACTGAGCTTGGTTCTGGTGTAGTATCTGTATACTTTGATTGGTTTGTGCTGTATTTGTTATGAGCTTAGTTCTGGTGAAGTATTTATGTATTGTACCTAAGCTCATAACAAATACAGCACGAACCAATCAAAGTACACAGATACTACACCAGAACCAAACTCAGTACATAAATACAGCACCAGAACTAAGCTCACAAAATAAATACCGCCCCAGGACTAACCTCAGTACATAGATACAATCCATAACTACTTCACCATAACCAAGCTCATAACAAATACAGCACCAACCAATCAAAGTGCTCAGATACTACACCAGAACCAAGCTCTGTACATAAATACAGCACCAGAACCAAGCTCATAACCCACATACAGTAGCATAACTATACGATTGTCTGACAGCAGCATCTCAGATCATTAGAGCGGAGGAGAACGAGCCAGAAGGATGACGGTTCATGAAGCTCCACAAGACCCTGCCCCATAGAGGAAGAAAAGGATCATAAGCCTGAGGGGATCTAGTGGGGCGACTGCCCTCAGCCTATATCCCCTGTGACCGCCAGCTACGTGTATGAGAGAGGGCACATTTGTATATCCAACACACAAGTAAAAAATGCCAACTTTGGGAATTGCCTTTAAAGTAACTATCCAATATATCCCCCTCTACCAGCCCAGACTGCCGCCTCCCATCTGCCCCCGCCCGCTACCATCATTCAGATTTACTAGTACATAACGCGCGGCACAAGTTCCGTATAAACACTGGCACAATATCCAAGAACCTCATAAACCCCCTAATGGAGGTGACTTTAAGGTAACAGATGGCGATGTTGTTTTAGAGCAAGCCATATAGCGAACAACGCCTCGCTGTTAACAATAAGTATGGGGCAAGGGGTACGATCAAAGTCAATGATCTGTTTTCCAAAGGGGTGTGACGGCTTCTATCCAGAACGGCGGAGAAGAAGAAAACCTCGTCTGATGTTCACCGTCAACATATTTTTTTTCTCGCTTCGCTGCCAAGTCAATCACACGTCCTTGAGACTTGTGTTAATATTAGACAATGCGGCCTGACCTCCGCCTGACATTAAACCGGAGAACAACCTTGAACTGTAAATGAACTACAAACCTTATCCCCGGCAGCTTTTTCTCTCATCAACATTTTATTAATGGTATCGAATGGCGAGAGATAACTCCATTCTAACTTTACAAAGTCACGCGGTGGACAAAAACACGCTTAATGGGATGCATAAACGAAAGCGAACGCAAAGGCTACAATGTTACAACACAGAATGCAACATAAAAGGACACAAAGAAACGAAACAAAGCCGAGGATAAAAGAGGACGAGCAATACTGCCGCTATCGGACGGGCGAAGAGGGTGATCTCAGACATAACGCAGCTTAAAAAGGCTTAGGGCTCGTTCACACGGGCGTATGTGCGTTGTGTATTACGTAAATCTTGCGCATGATACCCTATTACCCTAAAAATAAGACATACCCTGAAAATAAGACATAGCATTTTTTTCCAGAATTTTTGAGGATGCAAAATGATTTTTCAGGCTTTTGGAGGATGCTTGAAATATAAGCCCTACTCCAAAATTAAGCCCTGTTAACAGCTAATTAAAAAAGTCAATTTAAATAGTGTCCAGGCAGCTATATATGAAAAAAAGTTAAACCTTTTTGAACAAAAATTAATATAAGACACTGTCTTATTTTCGGGGAAACACGGTATTTAGTGAATAGAACTCATTGATATTGATGGGTTCGTTCACATTGTATCACGTGATGTTTGATCGTGCAGAAAAAAAAATACACGGCAAATATGCAGTATATTTGTACGACTAAAACTGGCCTACATTCGCCAGACTGAGTCTTTAAAGGGATTTTCCAGGCAGTGCCCACTGTCCGTGCCAGGATGCACTGGGGTCGGAGTAGCAGCTTCCACTCCAACCTCGGTGTATCCTGGCTTTGACAGTGGATGCTGCCTGGAAAATCCCTTTAAAGGGGTTGTACCAAGATTTCAAGTTATCCCCTGCTGATCTGGAGAATGGGACTCCCGCGTACCGCACTCCTGTTACTGCGGGGGTCGCTTCTCCCCCGCAGTGCCGTCACTCTGAATGGCTGAGCATGCATGGAAAGCGCTCCATTCATTTCAATGGGGCTTATGTAAATAGCCGAATGGGTGTCAGCACCTCCAACTACAAGAAGCTTCCTGTCCGCAAGGGCCGATATTCCTAAAGAACAATTTCGGCACCTAGTTGAATCTACAATTGCTGCAGTTCTGAAGTCCAAAGCTCTACTAGATGGGGGGGGGGGGGTCCTAATAAAATAGCCATTCAGCATATACCCCTATAAGTCTTTTTGAAAATTCAATTTTGTGAAATAGTTTACTGTACAGTCATCGTTATGAAAAGAGACTTAATAGAAACTTTTGCTGATATATTAAAGGGCCAGACTGATGAAAACACATTTTCCCATCCTCGACCCCCACCTGATTACCTGTCATACTCTGGAGGTCTCCTCTGTGCAGTGCAGCCCTCTGACTGATGCTTATCAGGCACCATTTTGACTTTTTAACTTTCAATCAATTCCATTATGCATCCGTCCAGCATTAGTCAAAGGTATACCATTGTTGCCTGCTAGGTGGGGGGGGGGAGGGGGGTTACTGCCTTCTATACTCACCTAAATGAGCTACAGATCATATCTATAGTCAGGAAGGTGAGCTGTGATCTCCTCTATTATAACTGTGTGACAAGAGCTGTGTGATCATCATCAGTAACTTTAACCGGAGTGTCTGTCCCCCCTCTAGGCAGTTTCTGTGGTTGATCCATGTATTAGCATCACACAGACTTAGAAACTGACTACAAACTGAACACATAACCCCAAGTAGATCTGAGCTGCTCCGACTTGCGATCACATGACCATCTGAGGAAGAAGAGGCCAGGAGTCTCAGATAGGAAGCAATAACCGAGGTAACTCTAGCCGACTTATATATACTGCAGTGATGAATGAATAAAAAAAGAAAAAAAATCACCGGATTTAAGATTCTGCGCCGACCAACACAACGTGAACACATCTACTCTCCTAAAAATGACAAAGGGTACTTCACGTGTCAACATGGTAGATTCCTTTGCCCTTTACTCCAAGCCAGTCATTCAGCTTGAAAAATGGCAGAAGAGTAAAGAGGACTGTGGGAAATCTACTTAATTGTCACCCAGCGAAGTCACTCCTGCGCTCCTCTAATTAACGCCATGTCTTCACGTCGTGACCTTTTGTTCTCTTCTATTATCCTACCAAGCAGAAGTTCAAATGCTTAAGAAAAATAAACTTAATTGGGGAATGTGCGGCGAGCGGCGAGTGAAGGAGCGGAGGAGAGCTTTGTTTGCCATGTCATGTAGGTTACAGTTCAGGCATAAAGTGAATTATAAAGAACGTTGCACGCTTCCCTCGTGCGCTGATGGCGCTCTACGACGGCTCCGCTCTTTACCACAATGCCCCCCTAGAACTCAATGAACCCCGATCTTTACTCCGAGATGGCAAAAGGTAAATCTTACAAAGAACTACCCAAATGATCTGGAGAAGAAAGCACAAAACCACGGAAGAGGCGACTAGAAAAAGTCAATATCCTATAAAGGGGTTGTGCTTTATTACTGTACTGGGTTAAAGCGACCCTACAGTTCTCTGCTGTCCCTCCGATTCCGGGTCCCGTTTCCTTCCATCTTCGATGGCTGAGGCAATCTTCAGACCATCTTACAAGTGGATGTCAAATGCTATAGCCCCCACCCATTTGTCTCCCATCCTTTGTCCAATATACACAACCCAGACATTGCGGCACTCAGACTTGATACTGTTATTAATCAGAAGAGGAATTAATATTAGGGATTATGGGTCATCTGAAGGTCCCAGCCCAACAGCGGTTATAATTTCGGAACTGTAAGTGTACCGCGCTTTGAGTCAATCGCAGAAACAATAACAAAGAGACAACTTGCACTTTTTGGTCATGTTGCACGCTTGTCAGAAGCTGTCTCGGCCCACGGTGCTCTAACCGAAGCAATTGCTAGGAATATCGAGAGACAACCCCTTGCCGGATGGCGGAGGCCTCCTGTCATGGGTGCAACAGATAGGCAACGGTAGCTCCTCCGACATCAACACTGAATGGAGCAATACTCTCGGTCGTGGTCATTCTAGAGCGGAGCTACGGACCATCGTCGTCCAAGCGTGATAACTCAAGTGTACCGCAGACCCAGTGGATTCATCATCATCACTGTGTCATCCCTAGAGCCCGCGGAATCGCATATCTGCAAAGCTAATCACCTCTGGCATATCAGGTTTGGTATCCATGAGTAGGCAAATGCATGATATGGCAGCCAAAGCTCCCTTACTGGAGGGCCTCCTAGGGAAATATGGCCAAAATGGGGTTCCATCCATTAATGATGTAAAAAGAAGGATGGTAGAGGTGTGACTCAAAGAAGGCTTTAAAACTAAGGTGGTCCACTTACCAGATTGTCAGACCCAAAAGTGGCATCTAATGCGGGCCTGTCCTCATTGCGCATGCACGCCTCACCCCGGGATTATTGGAAACGGCTTCATAGACTGGTGTTTTCTATGACTTTATTCCTTTTTATTCTCATACTGTTTTGTGTGTATTTGGAGCTCTTTACCCTTTTGTACACCTTTCCTTTTGTATGTTTTTTACGTAAGCTCCGCTAACCCCTTTTAGAATAAAGTTTAAAACGTAGTCGTCCTTGAGAGCTTTAAGCGATCCATAATTCCAAAGTGCATTAACTGTGTGTAGGCACTGGGTGCGATTGGGTTTGATTTGGCACAAGTATAGGATCCAGAGAGCTGGAAGTAAGTCGACCCTGTGGTCTGCCCCTGGGTGCCGTACGGCACAGTTTGGTGAATGTCAGACCCAAACAGGTTCCCACTGATCAGCTGTTTATTGGGCTGGTGTGCTCTGCAAGGAGAACCAGTACCACCCGTTTCCATTCATAAAGGCCCACATGCTCATCCAATCTGAATGTCCATTGAGGAACCCTGCAGGATAGCTAAATCTACGGCTTCCTTTAGACATCTGTATTCCAACCCTATAAGCCACCAGATTGGTATAGGGTCGGGGGGGGGGGGGGGGAGTTACACTCTATTCTAATTCCAGCTATTGGTGCACAATGACCTTCTTTAGTCTAAGGCACAGCTTTTCGACTTATTTCCAAGTTGATAACATCGAAAGAAAAGGTGGGGAGGGGAAGGTCGCTCTTGAAAATTCCAACTGACACCAGCTTCTACGTCTAGAGAGCGCCTGTCATCATAAGCCCGGTTGACTAAGCAGCTTATTTGTCTAGATGTATAGCTGAAGAGACGATTCCCCAAATCCTTCACCAAGCAACGAAAGGGCACGTTCCCAGCAGCCAATAACATGACGACAGTTACAGTAACAAGTTAGCCGGTATGGATTATGTGGCGTCTAGGTCAACTCGTAAGAGATTACAGGGATGTATAAAACCTACCATTTTAAGATGAAGGGCATGATTCACTAATCTGCATGATGTCATCCTGAGCTCATTAGAGGCCAAAGGGTAATCATTAGTCATTTATCTCGAGTCATTAAGGACAGTGCAATGGGAGACGAGACAACAGACTTTCCATGGAGCAAGTCATTGAGTCACAACTCTATAGCTTTACCTGCATTAAAATCGACCTTGAGTCAAGAGGAAAACTTCAAAACTGTCGCTGGGATGGATCATAGCGATCAATAAGTAGCTCAGATGTAGCAAAGTTATAAATTCTGTGTTGACTCAGTGGTGATGTCAGCTGGCCCTATTATGTGGACAGTAAAAGAAGCAATTTGCAAGTTATAGCATGTGCATCACACGATGTTCCAATTCCAGCGGGCTGGGAATGAAGGTACACCGGGATGCTTCCCTGCGTCTATTATTGCAAAACAATAGCAGGTTGGGCTTTAATTTCGGCAAGTAACCATCAATTCTCAACTGAGGCTCTGTTGACATCATTGTTGGAGGCTGATGCGACGCCATGCCATCCGAAGGTGCATGATGGTGCCAAATGGAAACCATTACCGTCAATGGGTTCCATTCATGTCCGGCATGTGCCGGATCTGGCACTTCTGCATTTGCTGTTGTTCAGCATCTAGGATGGTGCTGAACAATGGAAATGTCAAACAATAGTGTGAACGAGCCCTTATTCCGGACTTCTCAGGGTCAATTACTCATTATGTATGCACGAATGTGATATATTTCGCAGCCATATGTATTCTTTTTTCTACGTCAGATTTATGACGATGAAAAGGAGCAATTTTTGCACACATACTTTTTGGAGTTTTACGCCGGGCCCTGGAACTTTACAAAAAATGTGCATTGGGGCAAGAATTTAGCCAAAAAGTGAAGTAAGTTATAGCCGAAACCTACTTAGATGGTATAGGTTTCAGTCTATCGCACGAAGGCGCCACCGGACACAACAAATAAGAGGCTTGCACCTCTTAATACATTTGTCAGACCATTGTTGCATCCCTTTGCTAAACCCCACCCACTTTTCAAAAGTGATGAATGCAGAAAAAACCTTCACATTCCAGCACACATTTTGATCCCTTTCACACCACAAAACTGACACACATGAAGTGACTGGGTTTTGGAGGTCAACTCCTAGCCAACCTGGCAGATGGAGCTCTCCTAGGTGAAGTGTTGGTTGAACAATATCTACATGCCAGAGTCATATCCAAAAAGTCACGGACCTAAGTGAAGCCGGTGGTTTGTTCCCAACGCCCCCAAGTGTTTCCCCAATGTTCTTAGTAACGTTTTCATTAGTAAATAGGTTTGTTTTTTTGCATGTGACCTCACATGTCACACTTTTTGGCACTAAACACCACAACTGATGAAAAAAGCCTATCCTTGGCCTTACACAAGCATGACTCCATACAACGGTAGGATGGAGCAGAAGGCTTCTTTCACTGTGATTGACTGCCAAGGAGAACAGAAAGAGGGAAAAAGTGGCTGAAATAGCATGCCCAGATCTAATACAAGTACCTTCGGACACACATGAGTATCAGAGTTTTGGTAGCTACTCGCTACTCTTAAGTTACTGCATGTGCATGGACAGATTTAGATCTTCCAAAGATAGTCAAGTAGTAGAGCTAACAGACACATTACAAGAAAGTCCTAACAGGCTAACATTGAGGGCATAGCCCGAAATCGTGTTGATAACGTCAAAAGTGAGATGCCCAGTCAACCCATCAGAAGGAGAATTCCTGGGGAAGAGGTGTCGGTTGGAACTTGGAAGACATATGCTTCTTAGATTTATAGCCAAAAAGTAACTGGCCTAAGTGAACCCGATGAAGAAAGTCCTACTAACCACTTCAGGCAGATCATAGTGTAACGTTCTTACGGACACCGTGAGGAAGACACCGATCATGAAAACAAGCACATGGACTGTTTTATGGGTGGTCAGTTTTCAGATGAACTCTTCCACGTGACCCACCATAGCCAACATCAACAGAAAATACAATGTGACATGTTCTCGGTGGTGGTGCAAGCTAGACAACTGTTGACTGTAGCCAGATTTCCCTTGGAAGCTTCTGGGCAAATTAGAAACAGAGATAGGCAACTTATTTTTTATAATCAACCATCAGTCACCACCATAAAACTCAATAATGGCAACCCCGTAGACTGTCTACTTCTATTGCTTCCCAACAGTTGGTAATCCTCAGCTTGTTCCTTTCATATTACACCATGAAACTCACATGGAAGCCAAGTTCTGCCCACACGTTCAAAGTCAATTTCTTATACTTTTTAGCTTTTTTTTTATTCCGGTGCACAAATCAAACAGCTTAAGCTTAGACCCGATGAAAAGGGGAAATGTGATCAGTGCAAAAAAAAAAAAAAGTGCGGGCAAAAGTTCAAGTCCAATATAACAAAGTTTACTATGCGTCAAACACATGAAAGAGAGAGAAGAGAGTAAAGGGTGTGAGCCACAGGGAAAAACAGCAGCTCCGGAGCAGATGGTTTGTAAGCAAGTGGGTGCACCGTGTGATACGGCAGATTGTACTGCCTCATGGGGAGCGTTTGCCAATGACAGTTGAGAAAAAAAAATTAAAAAATGAACAGTGGTCCACGAGCTCCGATTGTCAGCTTTTCCCCCTCCGATTTATGATGTTACTTCATTTTCTAAAGGTTCTAAGACCTGATGTATTCTAATAACCCATCTCTATATGCCCAGTCATCCGGCTTCTTACACATTGGCATTGCAGCAAAACGCCAGAGGGAAACTGATGCCAGGACTAATCCAATGGTACTCAATGGGACAGTTCATGGCACTCGGCACATCAGTTTTGATGCCGAATGTCTACCTGTGATGCACTGAAAAATGTTGATGCCATGTTTTCTTGTCCAACTAGCGACCTCGGACCTGAGCAAAAAGTGCACCAAAGTATAATCAGTTGTGTCCAACTCTGGTATGCAACAACTCGCTGAATGAGAACCTAGCTAATCGATCATCGGTCAGATTCTTGCTTGATCGTACGAAGCTCTACAATAGTTTTGTTTGCTTATCGTTCCTTGTTCAGTTTTGTAGTCACACGATGATCGGCTGGTGTGAGCAGGCAGTGGTTCATCTATCAACGACTGCCTGTTTACTGTGAATGGAGACGGAAACGATCTCCAACTGCTCTGCCTCCATTTACTGACCAATTATCACTCCCGTGTGAGAGCCCAGGAGTGATAATCGCTGGGATGACTGTTGGGCCACTTAAGCGCCCAACAATTTTCCCATCTAGAAGGACCCTAAAATGATGCCAAGATATCACCCCAACGGTGGTTGTCGCCTGCCCATTGTAACAAGTGGTGCCTGCAATGAGCATGTTGGTCCTCGCTCATTCATAATATGTATACAAGCAGATCACCACCAGTATGGGGCCAATGACTTACTAAGATTGTCCATCCCCATACAGAATGCAATACTCAGCAGCACATCCGCCTGCCGACACGGAGAGATGTGCCGCCGGTGAGCAAACATTTCATGGCCGTACAATTAATTTCCCGTCCATCGGCCGATTGTGAATTTACCAAAATTGGTGTTTATTATGACAGTCTTAAACCTAAGTAGGTTAGAGTAGGGAGCACCAAGTTTATGAACCCCTTAAGGACCAGACACTTTTTAGAGATATTACCCAAGTGGCGGTTTTACGTTCCTTTTTTATTTGATGTGTTTTTTTTCCCCGTGACATATAGGGTTATTTTTTTATATTTTTTTTTTTCGATTTTTATTAGGGGTAAGAAGTTTTTAATTGAAATTATAATTGTTTTGTTTTTTTTTTAATTACCATATTTATGCTAAAATAAAGTATGGGATTGGGTACCTCATTTTGTTTCAAATGTTTTGATATATCGGATTACAAGGCACATACGGCGATGGTTTTGGTTGGCGGTGGGTCATTTTCTTTTATATATATGTTTATTCTATATATATTCTTTTTTAATATCTACGTATGTCCCACATGATGTCATATAAGACCTCTGGGGGAAAAGTCACATGGTCTTTTTCTTTCACACTTTTCCACTGTAACTGGAGGAGCTCAAGCTGCCGGGAATACACGCCCCTGTAGTGACGATAGTCACTAGGAGAGCTGGTCGGGGTCTGCAGCTCTGCCTCAGCAGGGGGTACCTGGCGGTCACGTGATCGCTGGGTCGAATAGCGGAAGTGGCACTTCCACTTTCTCTAATCACTATGTAGAACTATCCTTTGTCATTGGCCAACACTAGTCTGCCTTTGCATAAAGATTAGTTATCAGAAGAATTCTATTACTGCTCCACGTTCTTCACTCTAAGGAATTAGCGCAAAAATCGCAAGAAGCGCAACATCTTCGTGCCATGCTGTATTATACACTATGGAAGGAACACGATGCGGTGCCGTACCGTCTGCCGGATCTGTAAGTCATCTGCGTGTTCTGCAACTACAATCAGACTGCATGAACTTAACACTTGAGCTGTTCTCTTCTACAGTACTAAGGGACCTTTCACACGGGACGGAGTAGGTGGCACGAAGCACCGCGATGAATTCCACCCCAAAATGTCAAAAAAAGTTAAATGAAGTTTAAAGAAAAAAAAAAAAAAAGTTTAGAAAACTACTTTTTTTTACCCACAAAAAACTTTTCTAAAAAGGGATACAATTTTTTTTTTTTTTTTTAAAGCGACATCTAATAGGTATTACTGCGTCTGTAATGACCCAAACAGTGTAAATATTTTGGTACTTACCTCACAGGGTGAGCGCTGGAAAGAGTTTTAAAAGCTAACAGAATTGTTATTCTTTTTTTGGTCACATCCTCCCCAAAAAATTAATAAAAAGCAATTCAAAAGTCCCAATGTACCTCTAAATGGTACTAATGAAAACTAGAACTCCCGCCTGTGTGAAACCGGCCGTAAAGTAGTCAAGACAATATATTAAACTTAGTATCGCAGCAGTCGCGCTGATCCGGTTAAGAAAGTTATCAGGTTGTTTTTACCAAACGATGAACGCCATAACAACAAAACCCAAAAAACAATTGTGGAATTTCTGGGAGGGGGTTTCCATCCCCCCCCCAAAAAAATGTAATAAAAGTCCTCCAACACATTATATGTATCACTGAGTGCGGCCACTGGAACATACAAAGAAAACAAGCCTTTATATGGCTATGTCAACGGGTTCTGGCTCCTGCGATGCAATGATGAAAGTCGCTTTTGTCCTTAAGGCACAAAATAGGCCGTTCACTAAGGGGTTAAATTCCTAGAATTCATGCAGGATTTGTCATGTAGAGCTCTTACACTTCGCCCCCTTTAGGTTATATCCAGCGCTGCACATAAGACAGGGTCCCCGTATTTAGCACTGCAGTTCGATACCAGCCAAGTGCAAAATGCTTACACTGCAAATATGTCTTGCTAGGACTCTCAAACCATGAAGCTAATAAGTGGAGCCGTACGGTAACCGCATTACAGCTCTCCTACCGCTAAATAGTACGGATAAAAATCTTTACTAAGCAGAAGGCGGGTCAATAACGGGCGACTTGCAGGACATGCTAAGCACTATTGATCAAGGAGCTCAGCGACAGCTTGATCAATCTAGATGGCCATCTATCGCCTTAGAGTTGTCACCTTTATGATGCTTCCCCTAAAGGGGGTGGAGCCTCCTCTTAGGACCCCGTCATTGAGGTCAGCTTCATATTTGCGCATGCAATACGCAAAGAAGTATACCTATTGATTTCAATGGGTTCATTCGCATTTCTGGTTTTTGCACGCGCATTTCGGTCTATTTTTAGGCATATTTGCGCACCAAAGCATAAAAGTCAATGGGCGTGTGTGCAAATGCATGCACAATACGCAAGGAAATGCGTGAAACACTGCGTAATACCTCAATAGACGAATTAGCCATTTCAACTGGTGTGTCTTTGTGTCCCGCGCACAAATTACCAAACCCTGCATCTGTTAAATGGATCAAAAATGGAACCGAACGGAAGCCTTTGTGCTTAGTTTCATCACCCAAGGGACTGTGGTGCTCGAGCAAGCGCTGCAGCCTCTAGTTGGCTTCTGACATTGCGCTCCTTGGGCACACCACCTTTCCGTAGCTCAGTCCTTTCAATCAAATACGATAATAGTGTAATAGGAAATTAACGAGGTATCCGAAGACTTTTTCAAGTTTTCACCCAACTGCTGGGTGAAAACTGATAGATTGGTGGGGGTCTGACACCTGGGACATCTACCGATCCAGAGAATGTGGGTCTGGTTGGTCTTCAAGGGATCCGAGCGGAGGTCGCATAGGGTCACCGTCAGCCCACTCATTTTAATGAGAGGGATGGAAATTGCCGAGTGCTTTGCTTTCTGCTTTGTACTCCGCAATCCCTGTCACTCTCATTGAATTGATAGAGCAGTGGTGCACCTGCACGACTTAAACTCCGTTCCCTTGGAGATCAACCGGACCCCATTCTCCAGATAGGTGGGAGTCACAACGGTTGGACTCACACTGATACATCACCCATTCAGCATAGAATGGTGGAGTTGGACCTCCAGGGTCTTCTGGTCCAACCCCCTGCTCAGTGCAGGATCACTAAATCATCCCAGACAGATATTTGTCCAGCCTTTGTTTGAACACTTCCATTGAAGGAGAACTCACCACCTCCTGTGGTAACCTGTTCCACTCATTGATCACCCTCACTGGCTAATATCTAATCTGTGTCTCCTTCCTTTCAGTTTCATCCCATTGCTTCTAGTCTTTCCTTGTGCAGATGAGAATAGGGCTGACCCCTCTGCACTGTGACAGGCCTTCAGATATTTGTAGACAGCTATTAAGTTTGTCTTTTTTAAGGACTAATGTCCACGGACGGATATCACTGTATAAATCGTGGCCAGACACCGGCTGCGCATTCTGCAGCAATGTCCGTCCATTGACATGCTATGTTAAATTATTCTCCCCTGCCCACGAGCAAAAATCTACTGCGGTTTTCTGCTCACGGGGAGAGAGTCGCAGCAGGTTCTATTCTGTGCAGAAAAATGCAATGGAAGCCGTCCGTCCCGTGATACTTCCGCTGTGTGAGCACAGCGGAAATATCGCTGGAACTCGCATCACCGCCCAGCGCTGGTGCGTCGTGCGCTGCATTGCGCATGCGCACCGGCTCGGCAGACAAGACACTGGCCATGGATTCGGACAGTGAGTATAGTGTCTCTGGGGGCGCCAGGTCTGATTCTGCTGTGATATTTTGCAGGCGGAATCCGACCCAGCCGTGGGCATGAGCCCTAAACCGGGGTGCCCAGAACTGGATACAGTATTCCAGATGAGATCTGACTAAGGCCGCCTGCAGACAGGTGGAAATTCCCGCAGAATTTCTGCCCATGGAAGCTGCCATAGGATTGCGTTAGAAAACTCAATCCTAGGCAGACGGACGCGATTTGTCCGCACGAAATCTCGTGCGAAAAAGAAATCGCGGCATGCCCTATATCTGTGCGGGGCTCGCAGAGTCCCACACAGAAATGACACTCCCCGGCTGCTGACTCCGCTCTGCGCATGCGGCAGCCGGCACATCACAGAGCCGGAGCCGTGGGAGCAGGAGAGTGAAGCGCTGGTGCCTGTAGGGGCTCGGGTCGGGTCCCGCTGTGAGAATTCTCGCATCGGGATCCGACCTGGCCGTCTACAGGCGGCCTACGGAAGAGTAGAGGGGGATAATGACCTCACGTGATCTAGACTCTATGCTTCTCTTAATACATCCCAGAATTGTTTTTGCCTTTTTGGCTGCTGCATCACATTACTGACTCATGTTCAGTCTATGATCTATTAGTATACCCAAGTCTTTTTCACATGTGCTGCTGCTTAGCCCAATTCCTCCCATTCTGTATGTGCTTTTTTCATTTTTCTTGCCCAGATGTAGGACTTTGCATTTCTCCTTGTTAAATACCATTCTGTTAGTCGCCGCCCACTGTTCAAGCTTTTCTAGATCTTTTTGAATACTCTCTCAGCAGATGGGTGAAAACTTGAAAAAAAAAAAAAGACTTTCAGTCTCCGGAATATCTCTTTAAATACACACCAAAGTTCCAATTATCAATAAAGCGGAGACAGCACTGCTGTACAGAGGACGGTGTGTCTGCTCCACGATGTTTCGCCATCGGGGGTCACTTTTTATGATAGCTGAACAAATATTTAAAAGACGATCAATTACGTCGAAAATGAAGTTGGGGTTTGTACGGTCATCGCAGCGCATCCCATAATTTAATGAAGAAGCCTCCCACGGCACTCGCTTTATGGCTCCATTTGCGTACGTGGGAGCGGCGCGCTTCACCTTGGTGCAATCTTGAGGGTTTTTTTGTTGCACAACAAAGACAGAACACTGAACCATAAAATGTTTAATAGCATCTATCAATCTGCCAACCGAAGGGTAGAGCGCACTCATGTAGCAGAGCTGAATTTGTCATTGAACTACGTGTGCGCAGTGATGACAACTACAAACTCAGCTCTGCTACATCTGTATGAAACGTGTTCACAGGTTGATACATTACAGCTGGTCATACTGTAGCGATTTCATATGGCAGCTTTCTGAAAAGCTTGGCGTCCACGGTCGGGCTGTGAATTTGTCATCTGGGTTGTCAACGCCATAAGTGAAAAACGAAAATCCGAGCAAAACAACAGATCTGTGGACCGGTTGGCTTTCCACCGACGTGATGCAGATCTGTTGTGTGGCATAATCGACCATAGCGCTGACAAAGACCAAAAAAAATCAACACAGTAAATCGACAGATATCCAACGTCAGTCGGCAACTTTTGCGCACATTTTTGTCACATAAAGACCTTACTGGTCAGCAATGACCCAAATCAAGATTTCCGACCATCCAAAATCTATATTAATAGCTGTTTTATCAGCAAGTCTTCACAATCAGGTTATTTTCACGAGGGCGAGTGTTTCCATCCAATTTTCCGTCCGAAGGAGAAAGAAAAAAAATCCGTATTGGGACGCAAATAACGTACAATATTTCGGATGGTTATATTCACGCGGTCAATTATGTAATTAGACAGTCTGAGCAAAAATGAAATAGATCACAGCTTGTAATATTTTATTCAATTTTCGGACGAGAATCCCCCATATGGGTGTGTTTAAAAAAACGGATTGCGCTAGTTTGATGAGAATACAATCTCTTTTTAATGCCTGTAGCCATGGTGACCATGAAAAAAAATACTAAGAATCAGAAAGTCCCAAGAATAGACATTTTATGTATTTTTTTTTCTCCTCACGTGAAGTCTGATGCAAAACGGATGAAAACTGCATGAAAAAAAAACCCCAGAAAACACATATAAATCGCGTGAAAAACACACAAACAAGCGGCTTATTTGATATGGATGGCAGCTGCAAACATCCATCCCTGAAGGGCTCGCAAGCGTATCAGTTTTTTGCGCTGCCGGGCCCGTTCACATCCCGCACCGTTATTGAACGGGCTAAGCAGCCTGATTAGTCCCTCGTGTTATCAATTAATACCGCAAAATCGTTCAGTTACGTGCGCAATTTTGTGCAGACGGGGTGAACATGTGTGCACCCACACCGACTCCTACGGTGCCTTGGATGCACAAATGCGCGCAAAAATAGCACAGGTCGCATGTTTTTTGCCCGACGGAAATGCACACGCAAAACCGCTGAATGGGAAGGGTCACGTTGAAATTAATAGGATCTATTGCATGAAAATACAGGCGAAAACGCCAGCGTGCCGCAGCTTAAACTAATTGGAATAGGTCATCATCATCAACAGTTGATCACTGGAAGGACTCGGGACCCCCACTGATCAGCTGATCGCCAGAGCCGCACGGGGCAGGTTTGTCTCAGGGACCCCCAGCTCTCTACACTCTGCTACCCATCCTGAGCTGGAAACCCCTTTCCAATCCACTGTCTGACCTCTGAAGACATTATGATTTAAGGCTGTACAGCTCCGATGTTGGAAGACGTCCGTCGGGGTTCTCTTACTGTATATTATCAGCCTCTCTGCTGTCGGAGCCTATCCAATGTGTCACCTCATGCAGTACTGGCTTTAGCCAGCAGATAGCGCCGTTGTATAACGGCAGAAAAAGAGTAAGCCCCCTAGGAAAACCAGCATACAAATTGGATTGGAAAGGGTTAACCCTTTCCAATCCACTGTCTGACGTCTAAAGACATTCTGATTGAAGGCTGTACAGCTCCGATGTCGGAAGACGTCCGGCAGGGTATTCTTACTGTAGATTACTGGCCGCTCTGTTGTCAGGGGCCTCTCCAGCATGTCCCATACCGCAGTACTGGCTCTAGCTAGCAGATGGCGCCACTGTATAATGGCAGAAAGAGAAAACCCCCTAGGAAACCCTGAATCCAAAATTGGATTGCAAAAGGTTAAAGGGAACTGCGCATCAACTAAAAGCACTATAAACCAAGTTACAGTTTAGGTGATGCGGACTCCAAGGAGCAGAGCCCCATCCTCACCTGCTCCCTCCATTCCTGCAGTGCCCCCTGGCAAAGTCTAAACTATGACCCCCAGAACTTTAGTGCTTCTAGTCGGTGACCGCTTCCCTCTAACTATATTACAAGTTTGCACCCGCAGCATAAAGACCTTTATTATTTACTGACGGCCAACAGTTCATCAGTAGGTGCGTCCACCTGCCGGCAAAGAGAATAGCCACAATGGAAGCAGCCATAGAAGTTGGCTCCCACGGAAAATAGGAATGGCTGCATGCGACTTTAGCTGCAGATATTTAACCTCTTAGTGACCGGCCTAGATTTGTGTCTTAAGGACGAAGCGATTTCCATCATTGCATTGCAGGAGCCATAACTCGCTGACAGACGTATGAGGGCTTGTTTTTTGAGGGGGGACAAGTTGTACTTTTTAATGGCACCACTCAGCATTTTACTAAGTTTTTTGTGATGAAAAATGCTAATTATTAGACTCTGCAGGAGGCGGGGCCTAATAGTCTGATTTATACGGCAGACATGGTGGCCTTTGTCAGGGTTCCAGCTGCCATGTGAACCCATTGGTATGTCATTGCTGGGTGACAGTAAGGGCCCCCTCCCTGTCATCTGCTTACATGCTGCCGTTGCTATTGATTGTGGTATGTAAGGGGTTAAACTGCCAGAATCTGAGGTTAGTCTGTTTCTGACAGTTAGAGCAGGAGCTTGGCTGTCAGTAGTCAGCCAAGCCACCGCGTATTGGCTGACATTAAGGGGTTAAAATTATACACAAACCCTACATTAGTGCCCGTAAAACACTGGCGGTCAGCCGGTGCTCAGAAGAGACCTGCGCTATGTAGTGATGGCGCTAGTAGTGTCCCAGAATAGTACTAGAAGTCTGGGAAAACTGGACGTTATAAGGTGTATAAGGCACACCTCCCAACTGCCTTCAGCAGGACAGTCCCGAATGTGAGGCTCTGTTCTGCAGACAGGGGGCATGTCCCACCCCGCAGGTTCGACATGTAAAAAATATACATTATAATCACCTTCTCCGCTGCCTCGATGCTCCACTCCCCGTCTCTTCCAATCCTGCTGATCTCCCTGCAGCCGGTCACATTCTGCTGCAATCCCTGGTCTCAGGCCAGTGATTGGCTGCAGCGTCCATGTGCCAACATGCATGTGACTGGCTCTCAGGAATGAGGCCAGGGGAGATAAGCGGGATCTGGAGGGACAGTAAGCGTAGAGGCAGCGAAGAAGGTGAGGTGACTGGGGAACCTAATGGGGGTCACTATTACTGCTGGGGCCACTAACAGGGTTCGCTATTACTAGTGAGGCTACTAACGCGGTTCATTATTACTATTGGAGCCGCTAACAGGGTCAATATTCATATTGGGGCTGCTAATAGGCTTCATCATTACTATTGGGGGCACTAATGAGGGTCACTATTACTATTGAGGCCACTAACGGGGTCACTATTACTATTGGAGCCGCTAACAGGGTCAATATTGACATTGGGGGCTGCTAACGGGGTTCACTATTACTATTGGGGCCACTAATGATGGTCACTATTACTGCTGGGGGAACTATTACTATTAGGGCTCCCACATACTTGCGTTTTTTTTAAAACGCAAGTGTGTGGGGGCCCTTGGGGTCTCTAAAAGGGGGTCACTATTACTACTGGTGCCACTAACGGGGTTCACTATTACTATTGGAGTCACTAAGAGGGGTTACTATTACTGCTGGGGGCACTATTACTATTAGGGCTCCTAATGAGGGTCACTATTACTACTGGGTCCAATAATGGGGGTCACTATTACTGCTGGGGTCACTATTACTACTGGGTCCAATAATGGGGGTCACTATTACTGCTGGGGTCACTATTACTACTGGGTTCAATAATGGGGGTCACTATTACTGCTGGGGTCACTATTACTACTGGGTCCAATAATGGGGGTCACTATTACTGCTGGGGTCACTATTACTACTGGGTCCAATAATGGGGGTCACTATTACTGCTGGGGTCACTATTACTACTGGGTTCAATAATGGGGGTCACTATTACTGCTGGGGTCACTATTACTACTGGGTCCAATAATGGGGTTCACTATTGCTCTTCGTTCCGCTAATGGGGTTCACTATTACTGCTGGGGGCACTATTACTATTGGGGCCATTAAGGGGCACTATTACTATTGGTGGCACTAAGGCCATATCTACATGACTGATGGCAAGTTGCATCCCTGAACCTCGGGCACAACTAGCATGGCACAGCACACGGAAACCGCATGGTGTGATGTGCGCGACAATGCATATTGCAGGTTCTACTCTTATGTGAGTCACTGAAGGGCAGTATTACGGGATACAGAGGGGGCGTGGCTTAGAATACAAGGGCGTGGCCCATCATAGAAACCTCCCACATGGCGCACAGCTACATTTGTCCGTCCTTTAACAGCTCATAGGTTGGGAGGTATATAGAAGGTGCGCAGATCTGTATGGCTTCATATACACATATTAGGACGCTGCATGCGGGGGTCAATTCCACCAAAGCAAGAGACGTTCTCCAATCCGGGTAGTAGATAGGAACGTCCCAAAAGGTTGTCCGTAAGTCCTAAGAGCTCATATGAACAAGTCAGGGTGGCACTCTTCTTAAAGCTCCTATTGACTGCGGTCAAGCAGCACAGAGATAGAGTTTTACATTAAGCATAGAACCCCTCCAAAGGGATCAATATCCGCCCGCTCGCCTATAAACATCCATCCGCAAGTAGACAGGATTCCGCGCAGGATTCATAAAACAATGGCCGACCGGCCGCACGCGGCTCGGCCGGAGTCTATAAAGTATACCGCCATCTCTTCCCAATCCAGAACACGTGGGAACCTCCCAGATAACAGAACATCTCATGCGGAACAAGTCAAGGAATACTCTGCGAAACTGCGCAAAATAATCCACCGCCACCATCACGAAGGCGTTGTGAATCACCAGCGCGGATTGTACAGCACGGGACTGATAGGTACATTTCAGGTATTGGTTTATGGGGGTCCATGTCTGATATATATGTGGATACACGGACGGATACCCTCCGCCAAATTTACGAGCAAAGCCCCCCCATCAATCTGCCCATCGCTGCTATTTTGAAGGCGACAAACACGGACTAATCTGAGCTGCCGGCTCAGTGATGGGATCGAGTTCTGCGAAAGGCCAGCAGTTCGTGTAAATCATACACATTCATAGTCTTAGATTACAAGAACACCTATATAAAGCCGATCACGTAAGACGGGCATGATGCCACCCGGGCACTACCAGTCCAAGCAAGCCAATACCTTCCACGAGGTGCGGCTCCTCAAGACGGTAACTTTGTGCACAGTACACACAGACACACACGTCTAAGGGCGGTAAGCACTGACGTACGGTCATCTGCGAAACGCACACGTTTCGCGCTTTGCGGATCCACAGGCCATAATGGCGCTGCACGGCTGTTTCCATACGCCTAACAGATACGTTTTTTATGACCATGGGAAAAAAAGAATTATGCGGATATTTTTCACGTACATGTGTATTCGCTGTGTATGTTAACTCCCCATAGCGTACATTGGCGTGTAACACGCACCGACATGGAACATGCTACGTTTTTTTTTCACGTTTGTAATACGCGCATGAAGAAAAAAAATGCAGGTGCGAGCGGCCCAATAGAAATCAATGGGCTTTTAGCGCCGTGTTTTTGTGTGCGCGGAAAATACGTACATAATACGCAGGATACATACGCCCATGAGAGTGAGCCCTTAGAAAAAAGCTACAATGAGGGCTCCTGCACACTTGTGGTTTTCTTGCGCGTTTTTTTCACGCGATTGTCAGCGGGACCTTCTTATGTTAAAAACGCATCGCACAAAAATTGGGAAACACCAACGTGCGATGCGCTTTTAACATTAGAAAGTCCCATTGGCAATCGCGTTAAAAAAACGCAAGTGAGCAGGAGCCCTGAGGGCGGATTTAGACGACCGTAGGCGCAACTATGCTCGCTGGCGTGGAGCTTAGTTACGCCTGAACGAGGGGAATTCCTTTCCCTTCGCCAGCTTTTCAAATGCTGCGCCATAGCGGGGGAAAAAAACGCTGGAAGATAGGGCAGGCGCTATGTTTTCTCGCCCGGGCGAGAATCCCACTGAATCCATTGAAATCAGTGGTTTCGTTTTGTCCCGTTATGCAGCCGCGATTACCACGACCGCACAGGGGGAATATTCACGTTCGTCTGAATCCGCCCTGAAAAACGAATATGTTTTTCATATAGAAACGTATGCTGAAATCGCACGTACTGTTTGGGCATGCTTACGTGTAGCAGAAATGCTGCTATTTTCCACAGCGGAAAATCCCCAGGAGCCTGTGCGCCAATTCATCGTGTAGCACATCCATGCCATCAAGTACGCTATTACTACCCTGTTTCCCTGAAAATAAGACATAACATGATTTTCCAGAATTTTTGAGGATGCAACATGATTTTTCAGGCTTTTTGAGGATGCTTGAAATATAAGCCCTACTCCAAAATTAAGCCCTGCTAACAGTTAATTAAAAAAGTCAATTTAAATAGTGTCCAGGCAGCTATACATGTAAAAAAGTTAAACCTTTTTGAACAAAAATTAATATAAGACACTGTCTTATTTTCAGGGAAACACGGTATTTCAATATAGGATACCAGTACTGAGATATAGCTCTGGATCAGACTTTTTGACTCCACCCTGTATAGGTAGATATGCTGTACAAGAGTCTTAAGAAAAATGCCTATCACCTACCTATATATACAATATGTACATACACACACATGCATGCACGCACATACATACATACACACAAACATACCAGTCCAGATTTACTATGTATATGATAATACGGATATCAATTAAAGTGTTCCGATATCACATCCCCACATACACATTATACGCAGATACTCCATATTTAGCGGCGATTCCTCGCTCCTATTTTTGGGAAGCAGATATCACAGTTTGTTCCAGGCGCAGTAAGGACCAATTGTTCCGTCTCCACCATTTGTGTTGCATGAAATGTGACATCTTAAATTGCAATATCAGGTCCCAACAATGCAGGGAAGCCAGCTGTGGTTAAAGTAAGCCGCACTGGTGTGATGATTACAACCGTAACTTGGGAGAGCTGCCAGTTATTGGGCCGTCAGCGTGAGTCACCCAAACAGTCATTTCCCCTCCTGTACATGACTTGGAGGTTGTTCTGTACGATGTAACCCCCATCACCCCACTGAGCAGATTAACCGTGACTGCCACATGCAATAAATCAACGGCTCAACGGACAGACACTAGAAAAGCGCGGCCTGGACCGCAGAGCTTGCAATCTATCTCCTTTATATCCGATGCATCTGGGTTCATTCCTAATCAAAATTGGCTTTATAGCGTCCATTCCTATGTTACAGTATATGTACTGCTGCACAGCGCGGTATATGTTGGGGGTCTACTAATATTAGTGCTGCAGCTTGGTATATGATGGCGATACATAAAAACGGGACGAGATTACTTTAAGATCGAAAGGGCTGCAGTATATGTTAGTGCTATATATTACCCCCACTTGCTCCTTAGTATATGTTGGTGCTATATTTTACCCCCACTTGCTCCTTAGTATATGTTAGTGCTATATTACCCCCACTTGCTCCTTAGTATATGTTGGTGCTATATTTTACCCCCACTTGCTCCTTAGTATATGTTAGTGCTATATATTACCCCCACTTGCTCCTTAGTATATATTGGTGCTATATATTACCCCCACTTGCTCCTTAGTATATGTTAGTGCTATATATTACCCCCACTTGCTCCTTAGTATATGTTAGTGCTATATATTACCCCCACTTGCTCCTTAGTATATGTTGGTGCTATATATTACTCCCACTTGCTCCTTAGTATATGTTAGTGCTATATATTACCCCCACTTGCTCCTTAGTATATGTTAGTGCTATATATTACCCCCACTTGCTCCTTAGTATATGTTAGTGCTATATATTACCCCCACTTGCTCCTTAGTATATGTTAGTGCTATATATTACCCCCACTTGCTCCTTAGTATATGTTGGTGCTATATATTACTCCCACTTGCTCCTTAGTATATGTTAGTGCTATATATTACCCCCACTTGCTCCTTAGTATATGTTAGTGCTATATATTACTCCCATTTGCTCCTTAGTATATGTTAGTGCTATATATTACCCCCACTTGCTCCTTAGTATATGTTAGTGCTATATATTACACCCACTTGCTCCTTAGTATATGTTGGTGCTATATATTACTCCCACTTGCTCCTTAGTATATGTTAGTGCTATATATTACCCCCACTTGCTCCTTAGTATATGTTAGTGCTATATATTACCCCCACTTGCTCCTTAGTATATGTTGGTGCTATATATTACTCCCATTACCCCCACTTGCTCCTTAATATATGGTAGTGCTATATATTACCCTCACTTGCTCCTTAGTATATGTTGGTGCTATATATTACTCCCATTACCCCCACTTGCTCCTTAGTATATGTTGGTGCTATATATTACTCCCATTACCCCCACTTGCTCCTTAGTATATGTTTGTGCTATATATTACTCCCATTACCCCCACTTGCTCCTTAGTATATGTTGGTGCTATATATTACTCCCATTACCCCCACTTGCTCCTTAGTATATGTTGGTGCTATATATTACTCCCATTACCCCCACTTGCTCCTTAGTATATGTTGGTGCTATATATTACTCCCATTACCCCCACTTGCTCCTTAGTATATGTTGGTGCTATATATTACTCCCATTACCCCCACTTGCTCCTTAGTATATGTTAGTGCTATATATTACCCCCACTTGCTCCTTAGTATATGTTGGTGCTATATATTACTCCCATTACCCCCACTTGCTCCTTAGTATATGTTGGTGCTATATATTACTCCCATTACCCCCACTTGCTCCTTAGTATATGTTAGTGCTATATATTACCCCCACTTGCTCCTTAGTATATGTTGGTGCTATATATTACTCCCATTACCCCCACTTGCTCCTTAGTATATGTTGGTGCTATATATTACTCCCATTACCCCCACTTGCTCCTTAGTATATGTTAGTGCTATATATTACCCCCACTTGCTCCTTAGTATATGTTGGTGCTATATATTACTCCCATTACCCCCACTTGCTCCTTAGTATATGTTGGTGCTATATATTACTCCCATTACCCCCACTTGCTCCTTAGTATATGTTGGTGCTATATATTACTCCCATTACCTCCACTTGCTCCTTAGTATATGTTGGTGCTATCAGTATAGTGCTATACCTTCCCTTGATTGTAAAGCACTGTAGTGTACTGTAAGTTGGTACTATACATTATGCCCACCTGCTCTTTGGTATATGTTGGCGCTACATCTGTATAGCGCTATACCTTCCCTTGATTGTAAAGTACTGCAGTATATGTTGGTGCTATACATTACTCCCACTTGCTCCTTAGTATATGTTGGTGCTATCTTAGTATAGTGCTATGCCTTCCCTTGATTGTAAAGCACTGTAGTGTACTGTATGTTGGTACTATACAATATGCCCACCTGCTCTTTGGTATATGTTGGCGCTACATCTGCATAATGCTATAACTTCCCTTCATTGTAAAGTACTGCAGTATATATGTTGGTGCCATATGTATATGCTGTTAACCACTAATTAGTAGCATAGTAATGTATGCTACTACTATAAACCTTTTTGGTATATGTTGGTGCCATATCAATATACGGTACTGTTAGTGTTCCCCAACTCTGTACAGCATTGCAGTATATGTTGGTGCTACATCAGTATAGTGTTCCATTGACTGTAAAGCACTATAGTACACGTTGGTGATATATTAATATACTGTATTCCTCCAGACTGTAAAGTACTGCAGTATAATATGAATTACTCGAATTGCTCCTGCTTGATAGTAAAACCCTCCGGTATATGTTGGTGCCATATCTATATGCTATTACTAATGTATATTGCTGCTGTATTAATATAGACTACTACTGTCATTGCTTGATACATCCCTATGGTATATGTTGGTGTTATAACTTCACTGATTGTAAAGCACTGCAGTATATGTCAGTGCCATCACTATATACAGTACTGCTATTACCATGTTGGGGTTACATTTATTTACACTACTAACACTATTGCTTCTGCTTGATAGTTATCTGGTATATGCTGGTATTATATTAGTACAGTGCTATAACTATATATGTTGCTGCCATATCTATATACTGCTATTAAGTTGGTGCTATATTAATATATACACTACTACCATCATTGCTTCGGCTTCATAGTAAATCCCTCTGGTATATGTTGGTGCTCTGTCATTCTAGTGCTATAACTTCTCTTCACTGTACAGCACTGCAGATACAGTATATTGGTGCCATACCTATATACTGTTATAACTCTCTAAGTGCTATATTACTATACACCACTACTACCATTGTCTGGGATATGCTGGTGTCATAGCTGTATGCTGTTATTACTATGTTGGTGGTATGTTAACATACTCTACTACTGGCATTGCTCCCTCTTGATAGTAAATCCCTCTGGTATATGTTGGTGCTACATTAGTATAGTGCTATAACGTCCATTGATTATACAGCACTGTGGTATATGTTGGTGCCATATTTATGTGCTGTTACTTGGTTGGTGCTATATTAACTACTACCAATGCTTCTGCTTGATAGGAAATCCCTCTGGTATATGTTGGTGCTACATTAGTATAGTACTATAACTTCCCTTACTAGTAGGACACTGCAGATACAGTATGTGTTTGGTGTCATCTCTATATACTATATCACTACTACCACCACTGCTTCTCCAGATTAGTAAAGCTCCCTGGTATATGTTTGTGCCATATCTATATATTATTACTATGTCACTATTACAATTGCTTCTCCTTGATACTAAAGCCCTATATGGTAGTGCCATATCTGTACTACCATCATTGCTTCTGCTGAACAGTAAAGCTCTGTAGTATATGTTGGTGCCATATCTACATACTGTTATTACTGTGTCACCAATATTACCATTGGTTCTCCTCAATAGTAGAGCCCTCTGGTATATGTTGGTGCCATATCTACATACTGTTATTACTGTGTCACTACCATATAGTAAATCCCTCCAGTATATGTTAGTGATAACAGTATATAGATATGGCACCATGTCACCACTACCACCATCGCTTCTCCTGGATTGTAAAGCCCTGTGGTATATGTTGGTGCCATATCTACATACTGTTATTACTATGTCACTACCATATAGTAAATCCCTCTAGTATATGTTGGTGCCATATCTATTTACTGGTATTACTGTGCCACCACTACCACCATTGCTCCTACTGGATATTAGTGCCCTGTGGTATATGTTGGTGCCATATCTACATACTATTACTGTGTCACCACTACCACCATTGCTCCTACTGGATATTAGTGCCCTGTGGTATATGTTGGTGCCATATCTACATACTGTTATTACTATGTCACTACCATATAGTAAATCCCTCTAGTATATGTTGGTGCCATATCTATATACTGGTATTACTATGTCACTACCATATAGTAAATCCCTCTAGTATATGTTGGTGCCATATATACATACTGTTATCACTGTGCCACCACTACCACCATTGCTTCTCCTGGATATTAGTGCCCTGTGGTATATGTTGGTGCCATATCTACATACTGTTATTACTGTGTCACCACTACTGCCACCACTGTTCCTACTGGATATTCGTGCCCTGTGGTATATGTTGGTGCCATATCTACATACTATTACTGTGTCACCACTACCACCATTGCTCCTACTGGATATTCGTGCCCTGTGGTATATGTTGGTGCCATATCTACATACTATTACTGTGCCACCACTACCACCATTGCTTCTCCTGGATATCAGTGCCCTGTGGTATATGTTGGTGCCATATCTACATACTGTTATTACTGTGCCACCACTACCACCATCGCTTCTCCTGGATATTAGTGCCCTGTGGTATATGTTGGTGCCATATCTACATACTGTTATTACTGTGCCACCACTACCACCATTGCTCCTCCTGGATATCAGTGCCCTGTGGTATATGTTGGTGCCATCTGCCTGCTGGCAGCCCCACTGCAGTACATGCCCGGGCTCCTCTAGTCCAGGATGTTGCTCTTCCTCCCCTGATAGTAACAATAATAATAACAAGCTACAATGTAACAAACAAGTCTGACCATCCCCTGCCAACAACAAAGTCTGCACCCATCTCCCTCCCCACCCTGCTCAGTGTGACAGCTCCGGTGGGTGCCCCCTCCAGGGTAATGATGCCCCCAGTATGGGGCTGGGCACCTCACCCCTGGCTGTGCCATGTCACTGTGCCAGCTTCCCAAGGTACAGCATTACCTCATTTCCAGGAGCCCCTGAGCCAGAGGTCTAATCACAAAAGCAGACATGTCCTGGTGACACAAGGAGGCTCCCAGTCTGCTCCATGATCCGGGGTACAATGGGGGTCCGGGCTCCAGGGACCCTCATGCTGCGATCCCCCCAGCCCGAGCTTCCTTCCTTCTCCCCAGCCCGGCTGAGTCAGACATTGGGCTCAGATGAGAAGCAGTCATGGCCATGTAACAATACAGCAGGAGGAGGAGGAGGACGGCTACTCACCCCACAGCCGGGCCTCATGCCTCCACATGTCCGGGGAGCAGCACTCCAAGCATCCACAGTGTCCCCCAAATCCCAGAGTGTGAGGTGCAGCAGCAGCAGCAGCAATGTCCCGGCCGCCGTCCTCCTGTGTGAGCTCCGGGCTCTGCTGCAATGTCTGCTGTCCTCCTCACCCGGCACTGCACGGCCCTCCCACTGCTGCCATTCATCCACTCAGCCAGCGCTTAACCCTTCCACCCACACAGCGCTGGAGGAGGAGGAAGAGCCCGAGCTGCACTGCCAGCCGGGGGTCTGTGCCCATATAGTGGGGGCAGCATCAGATGTGGAGGGCTACACGAAGAGGGTGCTGCAAGTGTAAGCATATACGCAGATATATAGATAGAGAGGAGCGATCTATCTCATATCTATCTATCTATCTATCTATCTATCTATCTATCTATCTATCTATCTATCTATCTATCTATCTATCTCATATCTATCTATCTATCTCATATCTATCTATCTATCTATCTATCTATCTATCTATCTATCTATCTATCTATCTCATATCTATCTATCTATCTATCTATCTATCTATCTATCTATCTATCTCATATCTATCTATCTATCTATCTATCTATCTATCTATCTATCTATGTATCTCATATCTATCTATCTATCTATCTATCTATCTATCTATCTATCTATCTATCTATCTCATATCTATCTATATATCTATCTCATATCTATTATCTATTTCATATCTATCTATCTATCTCATATCTATCTATTTATCTATCTATTTATCTCATATCTATTTATCTATCTATCTCATATCTATCTATCTATCTATCTATCTCCTATCTATCTATCTATCTATCTATCTCATATCTATCTATCTATCTCATATCTATCTATCTATCTCATATCTATCTATCATCTCATATCTATTATCTATTTCATATCTATCTATCTATCTATCTATCTATCTCATATCTATCTATCTATTTATCTATCTATCTATCTATCTATCTATTTATCTCATATCTATTTATCTATCTATCTCATATCTATCTATCTATCTATCTATCTATCTATCTATCTATCTCCTATCTATCTATCTATCTATCTATCTATCTATCTATCTATCTATCTCATATCTATCTATCTCATATCTATTTATCTCATATCTATCTATCTATCTATCTATCTATCTATCTATCTATCTATCTATCTATCTATCTATCTATCTCCTATCTATCTATCTATTTCATATCTATCTCCTATCTATCTCATATCTATCTTTCTATCTATCTATCTCATATCTATCTATCTATCTCATATCTATCTATCTATCTATCTATCTATCATCTCATATCTATTATCTATTTCATATCTATCTATCTATCTATCTCATATCTATCTATCTATCTATCTATCTATCTATCTATCTATCTATCTATCTATCATCTCATATCTATCTATCTATCTATCTATCTATCTCATATCTATTTATCTATCTATCTCCTATCTATCTATCTATCTATCTATCTATCTATCTATCTATCTATCTATCTCCTATCTATCTATCTATCTATCTATCTATCTATCTATCTATCTATCTCATATCTATCTATCTATCTCATATCTATCTATCTATCTATCTATCTATCTATCTATCTCCTATCTATCTATCTATCTATCTATCTATCTATCTATCTATCTATCTATTTCATATCTATCTCATATCTATCTTTCTATCTATCTATCTCATATCTATCTATCTATCTATCTATCTATCTCATATCTATCTATCTATCTATCTATCTATCTATCTATCTATCTATCTATCTATCTCATATCTATCCATCTATCTATCTCATATCTATCTATCTCATATCTATCTATCTATCTATCTATCTATCTATCTATCTATCTATCTATGTATCTATCTGTCTCATATCTATCTATCTATCTATCTATGTATCTATCTGTCTCATATCTATCTATCTATCTATCTATCTATCTATCTATCTATCTATCTATCTATCTATCTATCTATCTATATCTCATATCTATCTATCTATCTATCTATCTATCTATCTATCTATCTATCTATCTATCTATCTATCTATCTATCTATCTATCTCATGTGTATCTATCTATCTCATATCTATCTATCCATCTATCTTTCCATATCCATTGATATCATATATATTGATCTATCAGTCCATCTCATATCTGTCTATTACAGGGGGCGCCGGGGGTGTGGGGAGGCGTGGCGGAGCGGGGGTAACAGGGGGGGAGCCCTCTCTGTCTCTCCCTCTCCCCCCACTCCCCGCTGCAACCCACGGCGCCCCCCGAATCTTTTCGCCCGAGTACGGAAGTACTCGAAAATCGGGGCGCTCGGGCGAAAAAGGGGCGTGGCCAAGTAGGTTTGCTCATCTCTACTGTCTATCCATTTGTCATCTCATATCTATCAATCTATCTTTTTTTCTATCCATCTTTCTCATATCACAATTGATATATCTATTTATCTATGTATCGATCTGTCTCACATCTATCTATCCCTCTATTTATCTGTTGATCTTTCTCATATTTCATCTATCTAATTATCTGATATCTATAGATTTATCTATCCATCTGTCATCTCATATCTATCTATCTGTCTTTCTCTCTCTCTCTCATATCTCCATCTGTATATTTCATATCTATCTTTTTTTCTATCCATCTTTCTCATATCTATCTATCTAGCTTCTATTCATCTATGTATTATCTGTCTATCTTTTTATCTCTCTGATATCTATCCATCTGTCTCATTTTTATCTATTTATCTATCTGTCAATCACATATCTATCTATCTATCTATCTATCTATCTCATATCTATCTATCTATCTATCTATCTATCTATCTATCTATCTATCTATCTATCTATCTATCTATCCTTCTGCCAATCTCATATCTATCTATCTCATATCTATCTATCTATCTATCTATCTATCTATCTATCTATCTATCCATGTCATATCTATCTGCTATTCTATCTAGCCATCTGTACATCACATATCTATCTATTTATCTATCTATCTATAGATCTCATATCTATCGATCTACATGTCCATCTCATATATGTCTATCCATCTGTCATCTCATATCTATCTATGTATCTTTTTTTCTATCCATCTTTCTCATCTATCTATCTTCTATTTATTTATCTATGTATTATCTATATATCGTTCTATCTCTCTCATATGTATCCATCTGTCAATCTCATTTTTATCTATTTATCTATCCATCTCATATTTATATTTATCTACCTATGTCATATCTACCGTGTTTCCCCGAAAATAAGACAGTGTCTTATATTAATTTTTGTTCAAAAAGGTTTAACTTTTTTACATGTATAGCAGCCTGGACACTATTTAAATTGACTTTTTTAATTAACTGTTAGCAAGGCTTAATTTTGGAGTAGGGCTTATATGTCAAGCATCCTCAAAAAGCCTGAAAAATCATTTTGCATCCTCAAAAATTCTGGAAAATCATGCTATGTCTTATTTTCAGGGTATGTCTTATTTTCAGGGAAACGGGGTATCTATCTATTTTCCCTCTGTCATATCTATCAATCTATCTATCTATCTATCTATAGATCTGTCTCATTTATCTATCTATATTTCTATCTCTCTTATCTATCAATATATGTACATATCCATCTCATATTTATCTATCTATCTCCTTTATCTATCTTTATCTATCTATAGGACTGTCTCATATTTATCTATCTATCTATCCATCTATTTATTTATCTTTCTCTCTCTTATCTATCGACATATTTATGTATGTATCTCATATTTATCTGTCTCATATCTATCTAGCTATCTATCCATCCATCTGATATCTCTCTATTTATCTATCTGCCCATCTCATATCTATCTATCTAATCTATCTATCTATCTATCTATCTATCTATCTATCTATCTATCTATCTCATATCTATCTATCTATCTCCTATCTATCTCACATCTATCTATCTATTTATCTATGTATTAGCTATCTATCTTGCTATCTCTTTCATATCCATCCGTCTATTTATCTATCTATCGCATATCTTTCTATCTTATATCTATCTTTTTCCTTGATCCATATTTCTCATATCTATCCATCTCATTTTTATCTATCTATTTATCTATTGATCTATCTATCTGATATATTTATCTATCCATCAGTCAGTCTCATTATCTATCTATCGATCTTTCTCATATTCATCTATCTTTCTTTCTCCCTCATATCTATCGATATATCTATATATCCATATCATATTTATCTATCCATGTCATATGTTTTCATATCTATCTATCTATCTATCTATCTATCTATCTATCTATCTATCTATCTATCTATCTCTATCAGTCTACTTCATATCTATCTTATGCGTCTATATATGCATCTGTCCATATCATATATATCCATCTATCTATCTGTCCATCGCATATCTATCTATCTATCTCATATCTATCTATATATCTATCAATCTTTCAATCTCATATCTATCCATCTATCTGTCCATCTCATATCTGTCTATCCATCTGTCATCTCATATATATCTATGTATCTTTTTTTCTATCCATCTTTCTCATCTATCTATCTATCTATGAAAGAAGAAAACTCCTCAGCGCTCCTTCAATGCCATATAAATTATGAATCTCAGGATCTTACTTGTTTGGGGATGCTGGCCCCATGGCACCCCTCATATCCAGGTGAGTGTGAAGATAGATGCAAGGAGATGGTTGTATACAAATTCTGTTTTAATGCGACGCGTTTCGGCTTATCCTTAAAGGGGTCGTCTCGCGCCGAAACAGGTTTTTTTTTTTTTTTTTGCATAGGCCCCCCGTTTGGCGCAGGACAAACCCAAGGGATGTGTTAAAATAAAAAAATATATGTTACTTACCCGAATCCCCGCTCTGCGACTTCTTCCTTCTCCAAGATGGCCGCCGGGATCTTCACCCACGATGCACCGCGGGTCTTCTCCCATTGTGCACCGTGGGCTCTGTGCGGTCCATTGCCGATTCCAGCCTCCTAATTGGCTGGAATCGGCACACGTGATGGGGCGGAGCTACGCAATGACGCATAGAAGGGGGCAGAGCCAGAACGCCGCTCGTGCCCGGACGACCAGAAAGGGAGAAGACCCTTCTGCGCAAGCGCGTCTAAAAAAGCAAGAAGACCCCGAAATTAGACAGAGCCATGGAGACGGGGACGCCAGCAACGGAACAGGTAAGTGAATAACTTCTGTATGGCTCATAATTAATGCACGATGTATATTACAAAGTGCATTAATATGGCCATACAGAAGTGTATAACCCCACTTGCTGCCGCGGGACAACCCCTTTAAGCCTTTTTCAAGCACAGACATTAACATACAACAAACCTGTGTTTATAGTGGACAAACAAATGAGAGCAAATAGTCCGGCCGCAGGCATAATTAACTACAGAAGAATAGTCCGGACTATTTGCCCTCATTTGTTTGTCCACTATAAACACAGGTATGTTGTATGTTAATGTCTGTGCTTGAAGAAGGCTTAAGGATAAGCCGAAACGCGTCGCAGTAAAACAGCATTTGTATAGAGCCATCTCCTTGCATCTATCTTCACACTCACCTGGATACGAGGGGTGCCATGGGACCGGCACCCCCAATAAGTAAGATCCTGAGATTCATAATTTGTATGGCATTGACGGAGCGCTGAGGAGTTTTCTTCTTTCTTTGATTGCATTGTTCTTTCCTCCACAACATGCGTTTGTTTGGAGTTCCTCTATGCTGCTCTCCCCCTGGGATGTCTCTTTGTGACCGTTGATCTACCATATACTCACCAATATCGGGATTAAAGGCTCCTGTGGATAAGACGACTGATCAGTTCCCCTACACAGGACCGGTTTAGTCGGGGTGAGTCCCTACCTTTACTTAATTGTCTTTCTGCTCTACACCATTGGAGCGCCGCTTCTGATTATTGTTTATCTATCTGTCTATCTATCTATCTTCTATCTATCTCATATCTATCTCATATCTATCTATCTCATATCTATCTATCTATCTATCTATCTATCTATCTATCTATCTATCTATCTATCTATCTCATATCTATCTATCTATCTATCTATCTATCTATCTATCTATCTATCTATCTATCTATCTATCTATCTATCTATCTATCTATCTATCTCATATCTATCTATCTATCTATCTATCTATCTATCTATCTATCTATCTATCTATCTATCTATCTATCTATCTATCTCATATATATCTATCTATCTATCTATCTCATATCTATCTATTTCACATCTATCTCTAGGTAAGCTGGGTAAACAGGGACGGGTCAAATCAAAAGTCAATCACAAAACTAGAGCACCTTTGCAGAATCTTATTGAATGGGTTCCTCAGGCAACAAGGACAGTGTGAGACAGCAGTGTTAAATGAGCCCCACTGTTCCTGACACATCAGATGATATAATAATAATAATCTTTATTTGTATAGCGCCAACATATTCCGCAGCGCTTACATAGACAGGGGGAATACAGAAAGACAAAAGTACAAACATTACAGAACCACGGTTACATAGTTATCAGTTGGTAGTGCGTTCCAGAGGACCGGTGCTGCTCTGGAGAAGTCTTGAAGGCGGGAATGAGAAGTTCGAATTAAAGGGGCACTCAGTCTGGTTTCGTTAGCAGAGCGGAGAGCCCGGGCGGGTTGGTGGATTGAGATTAGGGAGGCGATACAGGGTGGCGCTGCGCTGTGGAGGGCTTTGTGGATGAAGGTAGCGAGTTTAAATTGAATTCTGTATTTAACGGGCAGCCAGTGCAGTGACTGGCACAGGGCAGAGGCGTCCGAGTAGCGGCTGGACAGGAAGATGAGCCTGGCTGCCGCATTCAGGATGGATTGGAGAGGGTAGAGTCTGGTGCAGGGGAGGCCGATCAGCAACGAGTTGCAATAATCGAGCCGGGAGTGGATGAGGACAACAGTAAGCGTTTATAACGTGTCCACAGTGAGAAAAGAGCGGATTCTTCTTGATGTGCAGCTGACATGTTCGGGACAGCGATTGGATGTATATATTATGGGTGGAATTTTCCTTCAACTTCTTATTTTTGCCCCACTTTCTTGGACATTCTTTACTGCAGTTGTCAACCAATGGATACTTTCATCTTACTGATCATGCTGCATCATCTTCACACGCAGCAAAACTGCTGCCGATCTTTTTCAAAGGAGAATCTGTTTCAAATTCTGCGTCAAAAACTGCATCAGAATCCGCATCGCTTGTAAGACTGCAGTACAGAGGTGAGGGGAGCGATGTAGCTACTAAAATCAGCTGATTTAGGCCCCGTTCACACGGGCGACACGGCATCGCTACTATTTCTCGCGGTGATACAGCGACTTTGTAGCGCTACAAAGTTGCATGTGGTGCTACAAAGTTGAGCGACTTTGTAGCACCACATGCAAGGATTTTCGGGGGAGACTTGAAATACAAGCCCTTCCCCGAAAATACACTGTAGCTGAAGAAAAAAAACAAAACATATACATCACCTCTCCCACGCTGTCAGCCCGGCCGCATCTTCTCCCCAGGTCCCCAGCACAGATCATCTTCTTCTTTTCTGGCCGGGGATTCAAAAATCCCCACCTCCTGAAGTGCTGGCTGTGATTGGCTGACGCTTAGCCAATCACAGCCAGCACTCGATGAATGGCAGTGATTGAACCAATCACTGCCATTCATCGAGCGCTGGCTGTGATTGGCTGAGGCTTAGCCAATCACAGCCAGCCCTTCCAGAAGACGGGGATTTTTGAATCCCTGGCCAGAAGAGGAGAAGATCACTGCCAGGGACCCAGAGAGAAGATGCCGCTGGGCTGACAGCGCGGGTCATGTAATGTATATGTTTGGTTGTTTTTTTTTCTGTAGCCAGGGCTTAAATTTTAGCTTTGACAGTAGAATTTCCTACTGTCAAAGTTGCATCGCACTGCATGAAAATCGCGTTTTCGTGCAATGTGATGCAACAGGGAGGAAAGCTCCATAGAGTAACATGGGCTACAAAACGTCCCGAGTCGTGTGCATATAACCGGACCCGTGAGGTTTTTGTGTCGTTTTGTCGCATGCTACAAAAAAATTGCATGTGTGAAGTAACCCATAGGAAAGCATGGGCTTCACATACATGCGATCTGTAGAATTGTAGCAACGCTACAAAATTGCGCGACTTTGTCGCCCGTGTGAACGAGGCCTTATGCTCAATATTGGCCCCTACGGTGAGGCTTTCAATGCAGGTCTTTATGCGGAATTTGCAGCTGAATTTTTTACCACAAGTATTCGGCAGCGTTTCCGCCCCATGTGAACGTGATGTATATGAACAGGCCCTGCGCAAAAAAGTACAGTACAATGTGCTAACATGTGCGCAAATTAACCTTGTTCATAACGCAAATACGTTGCCCTGAATCGCACACATTTGCGCATACACCCTAAGTCTGCTCTCAGACGACGCAGCCTAACGCGGACCACTTACGCCGATGTGAGCGAGCCTTTATGTGGAGTTTCATAAGACAATAGGGCCTGTGTCACACGAACATATTTGCGCGCACATACGCAGAAAGTGGAACCCATTGAGTTCCCCTATGTAAGCGTATTTCGCTTGTTCATAGAGCGCAGCACGCTATATCTTCCCGCGCATTTGCGCACGAAAATAGAACATATTGATCAAATTAACTGAGTTTCCCCTTTCAGTGAATGAAAGCACGTTCGCATATTTTTTTGCGCACGTAAATGCACATGATTTCCTCGCACTAAAAGTACGATAAAACATGCGAATGCGCGCTCAAAGTGCTTCTAGGTTTGTGTGACACCGGCTTAATATTTGGTACTTTCGTCCTGGTTTCTCGTCCTGTCTAGGCGTTCCTGCTAATCCGCCATATTGGATAACGCGTTACGTATTTCTCGTATATTTGTCGCTGGATGGAAGACTTTCTCGGCACTCTACTACTATCTCCGTGCGTGATAACTGCAGGACATATCATCTATGTAACGGATTCCGGGCTCAGCGGCGACGACATATCCCCTCCCCGGCTGTGGGAATATGGACGTCAGGCCGCCGAGAGTAGCAGCGGGGTTTTGTCAAGCGCGGCCGGCGTGTTCTCAGTCAGTGACAAGACCCCTGAGATTATTCCAGGCGAGTAGAAAGCGTATAAATCTTTGACCTGTTTCAGGGGTAAGACAGGGGCTGAATAGTGTATCGTGAGTCCGCATCAATCACCCTCCACTCCCCGCCAGTTATCACAAGTGCGCAGTGTCAGCGGCGTTATAAAGTGGAAGCGCAGGAATAACGGATCTGCGGTCAGTGAGAATGCAGGAAATCGTATTGTTCACCGCGACGCATTGATGGGATTATTCATTTCATAGCGCCAACATATTCCGCCGCGCTCTACGTAGATCGCCATCACTTATGGCCGTCCCTGTAACCACTGAGGCTCACAATATAAGGGCGGCTTCACACGTGCGATGCGCACATGCGCACGCTTCAATGCAAAGTATGGTTGATTTGTGCGCGTATTGGCGCACTTTAATGTACTTTTTGGGCACGCAGTGTATGTTCATTTGCACCCGCCAGGCGAACACGTCCTGATTTAAATGGCTATGTAGCCTTATGAGGTCCGGATGTGTTCTCTTTTTCACGGAATTATTGCATTTTTTTGGCGCACATTCAGCGCTTATTTGCGCACCTACCATGGACTTCTAAAGCGCGCTGTATTTTTTTACACATGCGCAAAAAAAAAAGAAATAAGAGCAAACCCATTGAAACCGGTGACTTCTATTCTCGGCAAATTGCGCACGAACGTTTTGCGAACGCAAATGCATGCGGAAATATGCCTGTATGAAGCCACCTGAACTCTCCAATTAACCGATTAGCGTATGTTCACACGGCGGGTTTTTGCCACGGGCTTAGTGTGGAGTACGCTTGAAATCTACGCAGATTCTACGCCACATCTACATCCTCTCAGGGCTTCTTCACGCGAGCGTGTTGTGCGCGCAATATGCAGAGAATAGGACCTATTGTTTTCAATGGGCCTTATTATTACTTTTGCGCTCGCATTTAGTGCGTGCAAGAAAAACCCACAGCGTGCTCTACTTTGGTGCGCACCCTACGCCTGTGCAATTACACAACGAACCGCGCAATTTTGCAGAAAAAAACAACACATCAGGGGCGGATTTTTTTTTTAGCCACATGCGGAAAAATCGAAGGAATGCGTCACTTCCTGATACCGATTCCATATCGGGAAGTTCGCACACAGATTTGCTTCCTCATATCTAAATCCACGCCCAGATCAGCGGTAAATTCATGAGCGACTCCAGGGTGCAGCGGTGAGTTTAGGGCTTATTCACACAAACGCATTTGCACTGTGTATTACGCACGCAAAATTTGCACATGCGATACGCAGTGAATAAAACCCACTGATTTGATTGGGTCCGCTCACATGTGCATTTTTGCGTGTGCATTTCGGTCTCGCTAAAAAAACGTAGCATGTCCTACTATGGTGCGTATGATGATCCAATCAGCACATATTAAACTTAATTGGCTATTGAAAACAAGGGGGGCGTGCTCGCGAGTTTTTTTTGCATTGCAAGTACGCAGGGCAAGCGCACGCAAAAAAACAGTAAAATACGCACTGATGTGCGCAAAAACACAACCCCATCACACGCACATACACATAAATACACTTACGCCCGTATGAAACCAGCCTTAGGCTAACTTCACACGGGCGAGTGCAATATCCGGGCGTGAGTCCCGGTATGATATCGCATTCGCCAGCATGCGATTTCCCCACAGATGCGAGGCGCTTTTATAGCAAAACCACCTCGCTTACGGAAATAGCGAGTCTCCGCACGGCGGACAGTGAAGGGTCGCAGTGTGTCTCCTATTGTTTTCAATGAGGAGATCTCGTATCGCATCGCACCGCGGGCACCCAGGACGCAGCAATGCAGCTGCCGGCCGCATAGGAAGCAAATGATTGTTTCACAACGCACAAATCTTGCGCAATTTTCTCATCCGTGTGAAAATGGCCTTAAAGGAATCTTTTCGATCAGGCCTCCTGCAGACAAGCGCATGCACACATAAGGATGCCCAGTAATACATCATTCTGTCATCGGTGACCCCACCCCCTGTAATCACCCATAAATAGTCCATCCTGCGGGCTTCTGGTACTTTCGAGGTTCTTTGAGCGAGTAGCTGAGACGTCTCCTGATGATGAGGATGTACTTTTGCATTGTAGTCACATAAGATGGCGGCGGTTGTTCCTAGAAGGAGGAGTTGGCGGTTCGAGGTTCATACTCCGGTGTCCCGTAGTGCCAGCAGAGCTCGGCTAAACTGATGAGCATCTCCGTCTCCACTTGGTTGAGCTTTCAAAATGAGACGACCCTAAACAATCTCCAGAATGGCTACCGTGTCTTCCCTGCAACTTTATAGCATACTGACAGGTGGGTGCAAAATGACGCCATTTTTCACGCATGTACATGTGTAGTTTGTGTGTATTTGCGCACCACATAGACTTCTACAGGGCCTTCGGTGCACAAATGCGCACAAAATTAGACCATGTTGCATATTTTTTTGCACAACGGAAATGCGCACGCAAAAATGAGCAATGTGAGCGAACGCATTGAAATCAATGGATTCTATTGTCTGCGTGCGAAAATATACCTGTATGAAGAAGGCCTTAAAGACAGTTAACCTCTCTCCACTAGATAGGCGATAAATGTCTGATCACCAGAGGTCCAGCTGCTGGGACCCCCAGTGATCCTGAGGATGGCACACCCTGATGCTCGACCACCATTCTATTTACTTCTATGGGATGGAGGAAAAGTTGCCAAGCGCATCGATCACCTAGCATCCCATAGAAGTGAAATGGAGCAGTAGTCGGTATTAGTGTAGTATGCCTTCACCGGAAGTATGAGTTGGCCGTAGAGATGAGCGAGCATACTCGCTAAGGGCAATCGCTCGAGCGAGCATTGCCCATAGCGAGTACCTGCCCGCTCGAGAGAAAAGGTTTGGGTGCCGACGCGGGGGAGTGGTGAGTAGCGGCAGTCAGCAGGGTGGATCAGGGGGGAGAAAGAGATCTCCCCTCCGTTCCTCCCCGCTCTCCCCCGGAGCTCCCCGCCCGCCGCCGGCAACTGAACCTTTTCTCCTTTTCTCTCGAGCGGGCAGGTACTCGCTAAGGGCAATGCTCGCTCGAGCAATTGCCCTTAGCGAGTATGCTCGCTCATCACTAGTTGGCTGGTCTGACCTGCAGGTAAGGCCCAGGTCACTCCCAGGAGGCTACAGCCACACCTACACGAGCTCAGAACCTTAAACAAACATTTTCTTCACTGCCGAAACTAGGCCTGCACATGCAATTGTTCCGAGAGGCATCATTAAAGCTACTGAGCTGAAACCGGTAGCACTCTGGAGCTCGGGTTGGGAGCACCAGGTGGGCATGGTGCCTGCTCGGGTCAGGAGCTTGGAGGTTGGTGTGGTGCCCGCTCGGACGCTCGGGTCGGGGGCTCGGAGGTTGGCGTGGCTGTAGCCTCGGGCCTGATTGCTCGCTCGGCAGCTCAGCTCGGACCTTGGCAATCTGTGAAGGTTTGTGTGCAGGAGCCAGTCAGGAGCTTTTGCCAACTTTGGGCATAAACTGGGCGTTACCTGTAGCTGAGCCCAGCCAACCCATATTTCAGGTGGAGACATACTACACTAATACTGTGGTAGTCAAGCATGTGCACCGCCGCTCCATTCACATGGGATATTCGGGGTATGGTATTTTCAGAATCACCGAGGGTCCCAGTAGTCAGACCGCCATAGATTAGACATTTATCACTTATCATTTGAATTGGGTATAAATGTCTATAGATTGGCGCAATTGAGTGCTTCATGTTAATGGAGCAACAATGATCATGATTGACCACCACTTCTATGGAATGGAGGGAGATTGTCAAGCTCATCGATCTCCCCCTGTCCCACAGAAGTGAATGGAGTGGAGGTTGAGCATGTGCACCACCGTTGCATTCACATAGGACAGTTGGGTTCACCAGTCTCGGGATCGCTGGGGGTCTCAGGATTGCTTGGGGTCCAACCTGCAAACAGGGAATACATGTTTTTTTATAGGAAAACCGCTTTAATAAATTTGAATCACTTACAGTTATATTTATATGGCGGGTGGGCCACGGAAAAGTAGTCCAGTATAAGAAATTAAATAGCAGCTTAAGAAATTAAAGCTGCTCTGTGATTGGTTGCCATAGTCAACAAAGACCTTTTCTTTTAGACGGCTTTCATAAGTGTGTGCTGCTGGACTACTTCTTTGTGGCCTTCCCCGTACTTTGGGGCATATTCTTTAAGACTTTTATGCCAGATTTCTGGTGTTCGGAAATCAAAATTTTAGCACAAGTGCCAAAATTCCAACTTTTTAAAGCTCTTATACTGGGCCTCGCCACTTGCTCAAAAATTGAGCAGAGCCTAGTGTAATGTAATAATACTGTAGTAATAATAATAGTGGATCGTCACTAGATATGAACGAGTAGTGCTTTAGCCGAGTATCTCCCCGCTCGTCTCTAAAGATTCGGGGGGCGGGGAGCGGCGGGGGAGAGCAGGGAGGAATGGAGGGGAGATCTCTCTCTCTCCCTCTCTTCCCCCCGCTTCCCCCTGCCCACCACCGCAACTCACCTGTCACCCGCGCCGGCCCCCGAATCTTTAGAGACGAGCGGGGAGATACTCGGCTAAGGCACTACTCGCTCGAGTAATGTGCCTTAGTGAGTATACTCGCTCATCTCTAATCGTCACCCATCTTTCCGTGTCAATCTGCCACCTTTCTGGTTAGGGAAAAGATGGTTAAGTGTATTTTCTGCCAAGCAGAACTCATTGATATTCACTGCCCCTTAAACCCGTACCAGAGGGGTCTTTGATGTCTCTTGCTCTTTCTGGGACCAGCAAGGAAACCCTCTGTTGTGATGTTAATGAAGTTTTCTATTATTTTCTCCCTTTTTATTTTCATACTGTTTGTGTGTATTTTATGCTCTTTACCCTTTTGTAAATACTTCCTATTGTATATTTTTTGGAATAAAGCTTAAAACTTTATTAGTCGTCCTTGAACTCTTAAAACGATCCGTAACTTCAAAGTGAATTACCTGTGTGCAGGCTGGCCTACCTGTCAGAAACGGTCAGTAGTGGCAGCGAGGGGTGTTGGGGCGTGAAGCCCCAGGTAGAATATTTGCCTGTGATAGAGAAGGATGGGACACTTTTCCAAGGGGGTTTGAAAATGCATGTCGCCAGTACCAGATACCCTATGAGCAATGGCTAGGTACAGGGCTCAAAGACAGAGGTGTATGCAGCTCTCAGTAGGATGGCAACCTTCAAAAAGGCCTGCAAGAACGACCTCACTCCAGAGGTGTAGCACAAAAAGTTTCAGACTCTACAGCGCAGACCCAAGGACATCTACCCTAACCTGGCAGATGGCCTCAGTACCACCCTCCAGCAGTGGATCCAGGGTCTAACCATCAGCACCTTTGATAGTCTAAGTGACTTGATGGAAAAACACCAGTTCTTGGGCTCAAGCAACCCAGATCGCCGACAACTACATTGCCAATAGGACACCGGGAGTGTGGAAATCTGTGACCAACTGGAGAGGGGGTAACCCAAACATAAACTCTTCTGCCCCTGCCACTAGACCCTCAGGGGTGTCAGCCCCTTCTCTCCCCTCCAATCTTCAGACCACCTTATAAGCGGATGTCAAATGCTATATCCCCCAACCGTGTGTCTCCCATCCTGTGTCCAATATACACAACCCAGAAATTGTGGCACTCAGCCTTGATACTGTATTAATGAGAAGAGGAAGTGCCTCGTGTGGCGCAGAATGTTAAGGCACCAGAACGCAGTCCTAAGCTCTCACTCATGACCTGAAGGTCGTTAGTAGAGATAAGCAAGTATACTCGCTAAGGCACATTACTCGAGTGTGTAGTGCCTTAGCCGAGTATATCCACGCTCGTCTCTAAAGATTCGTGGGCCGGCGCGGCTGACAGGTGAGTTGCAGGGGGGAGCGGGCGGGAGAGAGGGAGATCTCCCCTAGGTTCCTCCCCGCTCTCCTCCGCCGCTCCCCGCCCCGCGCCGGCCCCCGAATCTTTAGAGACGATCGGGGAGATACTCGGCTAAGGCACTACTCGCTCGAGTAATGTGCCTTAGTGAGTATACTCGCTCATCTCTAGTTGTTAGCTCAATCCCTGCGTGGTTCAGGTAGCTGGCTCAAGGTTGACTCAGCCTTCCATCCTTCCAAGGTCGGTAAAAGCTTGCTGCGAGATAATAAATAATTGAAATTACCTTATATTTTTGAAACAGTGAGTGGATCTAGGGAAACATGACTAAAATGTTAAATTGGGGTCCATCCAGAAGATCTTTGCATTTACTCAGCCAGCCCATCAATCAGGATGGAGGATGGCAGAGGTGTGACTCAAAGAAGGCTTTAAAACTAGGAGGGTCTCTTCCCCAAATGGTCGGACCCAAGAGATGCATCTAAATCTAGGCTGTCCAATTCCTCTCTTTGTTCTCCTCACCCCAGGACTATTGGAAGCAACTTCATAGACTGGTATTTTTTATTTAATTCCTCTTTATTTTCATACTATTTGTGTGTATTTGTAGCTTTTTACCCTTTTGTATATATCTGCTTTTGTACATTTTTACCTATCTCTGCTAACCCCTTTTTAGAATAAAGCCTACAACTTTATTAGTCGTTCTTGAACTCTTTAAACAATCCGTACCTCTGAAGTTAGTTAACTGTGTGGGCTTCTTGAACCCGTGGTGGCTGACCTACCTGTCGAAAACAGTCAGTGGTGGCAGCATGGGTGTAACTATAGAGGATGCAGAGGATGTGCTTGCACCCGGGCCCAGAAGCTTTAGGGGGCCCATAAGGCCTAACTTCTCCATATAGTAAGCCTAGTAGTATGAATAAAGAATTACAGTTGGGGGCCCTGTTATAGGTTTTGCATTGGGGCCCAGAAGCTTCAAGTTACGCCTTTGGGTGGCAGTGAGGGGTGTGCTAGGCCATGCAGTGTATTATTTAGGATCCATCGTGCACCAGTGCTTGATCTTAGGAGCTGGAAATAAGTTGACCCCAGGGTCTGCCCCTAGGTGCCGTACGTCACAGGTTGGTGACTGTCGGACCCGTAAACTCCACATCCACTTGTTCTAAAAGTGAGTAGAGCCTAGCCTTAAGGGTGAAGGGTGAAGGAGCCTTAATAGCACTAATACTTAGTGGGCTTTTACACAGGAACGATCATCACTAGTGAATGGAGGCAGAGCGGGCCGGGATCATTTACAGTAAACAGGCAGTCATCTATAACTGAATGACTGCCTGTTTACACGGACCGATCCATCATTCAGTTATATGCATGCACAAACTGAACAACGAATGAGAATCAAACAAATTCTCATTCGTCATTCAGTCGGTGCGTGCATTTACACTGAAAGATGATAGTTCAGATCAGGGGAATATGAATAAGTAGTGGCTCCTATAAAAGGGCCCTTAGTTTATGGTTTAGTTGGGGGACAGCAGGTATCCTGTAAGGGGGAGGCCAATCTGCCAAGGAGAGTCCTGTGCAATTCCTCAATAGTCAGTAAAAAAAGGATGATGGAAATGTTTAGTAGTAATTTGTACTCCCCCCCCCCCCCCCCCCCCGTAGGTAATATTGTGGTCAGATGACGTCATCTACTGTAATTCCAAAACTGTTGTGTGATCCCTTGGGTCCTGCCGAAAAATCCCCTTGACTCTAGAAACTGCGCAGGTTATTCTTCTCAGTATTCATAAAACATTAAAATATAAAACCTGGAAGCATTTGCAGCTTAATAATCCTCGAGGCCAGAAGATGTGGACCCCCTCCTACATACTGCCCTTCAGTTTGTGCAGTTTTTTGGAACAGTTGGGGTTAAAATGATTTTTTTTTGTTTTTTATATTTTTTAGTTTTTGTGATCTTTCTTGTTAATGACCCTCAATTATATACATTCTTTGTAAAAAAAAAATAAAAATAATAATAATCCCGCCCCCAGAAGTTGTCATTTTGCCACTAAACCCATCCCGCAATTCCATCTCAGGCGGATCTGTAAATGATGAGAGTTGTGGTGATTAGATGACCGTTCTTGTCACCGGAGGCCCTACGAGTCGCTCCCCCTTGTGAAAAGCTGGATGGTTGTATTGACAAATTGCCCACCACCTGGGCCGTTCTGACCAGACTGTTAGGAGGTGTTGCGACCAATGTGAGGACATGCACACAAGGCGACTCAGGATTTCCTTGACAGACCACCAATAGAGAGAACCTTCTGATCATGCAGAAGCAGCTCCAACTGTTTCGTTGTCCGCCATCTAGAGACATTGGGCGCCATCGTTACACCCGTTGGAACCATTTCCAGGCTCTTGGCTGAAGGGCATTTGGTCTCATGGCACCCATTACATGGACGGCCTTTGACACCCACCGTCACCTCTGTTTGCAGTGGTGTCATGGCCGATGAAACTGGACGCTATGCAGTGGAACTGGGTTGTCTTTAGGGATGAGTTCAGGGTAATTTGGGCATTGACGATGGCCGTGTTCGTGTCTGGATACCCAGAGGTGAGCGCCTCAATCCTGCCTTTGTTGTGCAGCAGTACACTGCTCCCTGCTGGTGTGATGGTCAGGGACAATGACAGCTCAGCGATATGTTCCGGACATCCTGCAGCCACATGTGTTCCTCTCATGGCGGCTTCCAAGAGGCATTTTCCAGCAGGATAATTCTCGGCTGCACACACAAGGGGGTTACAGGAAGCCTCCACAACATTGCCACACTTCCATGACCACCCAGTTGCCAGATTTATCACCAATAGAACATGTGTGGGACCATCTGGGTTTGCACAATCTAGAGGCTCACATAGAGCAAGGATGGAGTTCTATTCCTTAATATAGGACATGGAACCTGTATGCCTCCCTGTCTGCCCTTATTACATCTTGAATCCAAGCTATAAGTGGTCCGAACGGGTGCTAGATCCTCCATGCCTGCCCGTATCACATCTTGTATCCAAGCTAGAGGAGGCACAACAGGGTACTAGAGCCTCCATGCCTGCCTGTATCACATCTGTATCCAAGCTAGAGGCAGTATAACGGTACTAGAGCCTTCATGCCCCCCAGTATCACATCTTGTACCCAAGCTAGAGGCGGTACAACAGGGTACTAAAGCCTCCATATCGGCCTGTATCATATCTTGTATCCGAACTTGAGGTGGTACAACAGGGTACTAGAGCAACCATGCCCGCCTGTATCACAACTTGCATTCAAGGTAGAGGCAGTACAACAGGGTGCTAGAGCCTCCATGCCCACCCATATCACATCTTGTATCCAAGCTAGAGGCGGTACAACAGGCTACTAGAGCCTCCATGCCCACCCGTATCACATCTAGTATTCAAGCTAGAGGCGGTACAACAGAGTACTAGAGCCTCTATGCCCTCCCGTATCACATCTTGTATCCAAGCTAGAGGTGGTACAACAGGGTGCTAGAGCCTCTATGCCCTCCCGTATCACATCTTGTATCCAAGCTAGAGGCGGTACAACAGGGAACTAGAGCCTCCATGCCGCCTATATCACATCTTGTATCCAAGCTAGAGGTGGTACAACAAGGTACTAGAGCCTCCATGCCCATTCTTATCACATCTTGTATCCAAGCTAGAGGCGGTACAACAGGGTACTAAAGCCTCCATATCGACCTGTATCACATCTTCTATCCGAGCTTGAGGCAGCCCAACAGGTTACTAGAGCCTCCATGCCCGCCTGTATCACATCTTGGAACCAGTCGGCCCGACAGGGTGCTGAAAACTTTTTCAGCATTTCAGAATAAAACATACAAAGGTGCAAACCTGTCGCAGGTTCAGTCTAAATAAAGTTCTATATAAAGGTTGCGCCAGCGCAAGTCCGACAAATGTAGTAAGAGGGTCAGGCCTTTTAGTACATCTGTTGCACCTGGCGGCAGCTCCACTAATCGGACTGAATCCTGTGCCAACCATGACCTCGCATAGATTGCATCCGTAATGTCCACCAGTCAGTGTCTCAAATTATGGTAAATCTGACAGGCCGCACACCTAATGCTAGTGTTAACGGGCTGGTGATCACGCCAGGTGCAGGATGGCACGTCGATGACAGACGGAGGCATGTGAAGTGAATAAAACATGGCTTCTCTCTCCGTAGGAGGGTTCAGGCACTTTTATCATTACAGAAATAACTGGAATTAAACTCTTAAAGCGACAGTACTCTATATATCGATGGCACTGCGACTCAGAATATGCGTTTTCATTAACTGGCATCTCTTGCCAACATATACATCTCATTTCGTTCCTCCTGGCAGCAGCACGCGACTCCTACTTAACTCTCCTGTCTGCAGCGTAGCTGCTACGTACATCATCATTGCGGCCGTAAGCTTCGACCTCAAATGCCCCGTAGGAGCGGCGTCCACACAGAACACGCAGACATGTCTAAGACGTCACTAAAATCCAGAGGTCGTCACGCATCATAATAGCGGGTTAACTCTCGCAGTATCAAATGCCGCTCAACAATGACCCGCCTTTTCACGCGCCTCACTGCGCCGTTCCACATCGGTGCCATTATACGCATCGCACTTTACGCATATCACTTGCAGAACGTAACATTACGCATCGATGCAACCACTGTACATCACATCACTATAGCCATTAACCCTTTAACCCCTGCAAGGCTTTGCATTAACTCAATGAATTATGGCGCCGTTATTACAATCCCGTAAATCCATTTTAACTCCCTTGTGATTTTATCTTATGCAACGCTGGGGGTTGTAGTCTACTGACACTTGTACAGAACTGCTAATGCTTGGTTCTCCACACTGCCGTAGTGTCTGGCAATGCGCGGAGGGAGTCTCCCTCTCATTCCATGCCACTTCACCCTAAGAGTCTGGACGATCCACCATCTTTGGATCCAAGGTACGTCAGGCCCCTTAGTGGTGGCTGATTCTCTGGGCAGTCCCCTTCTTTAATGGTCCCCGCCACGACTCTGCGACTTTTTCTCTGATGTTTGTGCAAAAAGTTTGTGAGCAGAGAATAGAGCCCATTGATTTCAATGGGTTCGTTCACATTTCCATATTTTTCGCATTTCATACTGTATTTTTCTGCATTTTTGCGCGCCAAAGGATCCCCTAGAAGTCAATGGGGGGATGGGGGGTGCGCACATGCATGCATGGTATGCAAGATGCGTGAAATGCTGCATGATTTCGCTGGGAGAAGAACACATCTGGAACTAATTAACCATTTCAAAAGGTGCGTCTTTGTTTGCCGTGCGCAGAACGTACAGTAAAATACGCCGATGTGCGTGCAAAAGAGTATCGTTCATGCTGCAAATATGCAGTGCTCAGGCGCGTGCAAATACACATGTGCCCATGTGTAGCCGGCATACTAGAGGCGCTGGATCTTCGTAACTGTGATGTGTTAGCAGCCTCAGCTCTACCTCACTGCGGAGCCTCCTATCTTCAGGCTCTATGAGGCTACGGTAATATGGCGCCATCCAGCGCCTACAACAAGGCGCCCGCAGCACCTTCTGTGCTTCCCCTCCCCATCTGTGGCTCTGGCTGGCGGACGGGAGCTGGTGACACAGTGTGACGACGCTGACAAACTGATGCCTGCAAGCGTCACCTGCTGCTGAGACCCCTATCCCACTTCCATCTGCTTCCTGGGTCAGGACTTGAACTCGCAGCCGAGTTGACACAGCACCCATGCTGCTACTACCGTGTTTTCCCAAAAATAAAACCCTGTCTTATATTAATTTTTGCCACAAAAGATGCACTAGGTCTTATTTTTGGGGGTGTCTTATTATGCTTACCTAGCAGGCACGGCCCAGGTCCTTCCCACTGCTCTCCAGGGCTCTGACACGCTGAGCGGCGGTATTGATTGGCCAATTCATAAATCCCGCGTCCACAACACAATGTCTATGATTGGGTCATTGACCACTACTCAGCCAATGAATGTAGCGTTCGATAAACCAATTACAACCATTGCATTGGTTCATTGAGTACTGCATTGATTGGTTCTCGAGCACTGCTCAGCCAATCAGAACCATTGCTTCCTGGAAAGGGGATTTATGAATCCTGTAATCAGGAAGCGATCTTCTGCGGGTGAACGAGGACAGCAGGACTGACAGTGGAGTTCCGGACAGCAGCTAGGGCTTATATTTCAAACCTACCTGAAAAATCAGGGTAGGGCTTATTTTCCGGGTATGTCTAATTTTCAGGGAAACTGTATTTATAAGCGGGAGCATAGCATCCCTATCCCCTTATACTTGACCCAGACATTTTTTTAAGTGCAATGGTTTGCTACAAACTTTATAAAAGTTGCAATTTTGGCACTTGTGTCAAAATTTCAACAATTCTGCCACAAGTATGTCAGAATCGGGAAGTAATTTGCCCTGCTCTGGTCATGGACAACCTGAACTGGCACAAAATTTTCAGTACTTTTTAAGTGAGTCGCCGCCAATACGCCTTTTATATATAGAGGATGTAATAATAGGAGACGGGACAAATACTGCGTACAGCACAGAGTACAATTACAACCTTTAACCAGATAATATTAATCAGCGGCAGGAAATAATTCCTTGTCATAGGGCACATTTACACGTACGGGGAAGTACACAGTGTGCTGGCAGCGGACTAGGAGAAGACGAGGGCGCAGCGAGGTGACGTCGTCATTTGTCTTGCAGTTCCTCAACGCTCAGGTACAATATGCTCAGCCGGCTACGAGCTTTTGCCTCGGAGCAGTAGGGATGCAGACTGTCCTGAGATTTCGCAGGTCTCTGCCAAGTCTCCGCAATCTGTGCCGGTCCCTCGGTGAGGTCACTGCTTCTTATTTACAGGAAAACACAAGTCGTGTTATTTTCTCCTAAGTGCATTGTATAACATATGGAGGTGATTTATTCTCCAAATTATCACAAGCCCCGGTCTCTGTGAAGCCATAAATCCCCTAGAAAAAAGTTAAAAAAAATATATATATATATAGTTCTGGTGATACTTATGAGTTGTAGCTCACATGCCCAGGGCAATGTTGTCCTTGCTGCAAATGAGTACCTTGTATTTGTACTCATGTTATAGATCAGCGCCGTCTGCTAAAGGTCCCGACGCTTCAGGATGGGCGAATGAGATCCAGTTTATTTCAGTATTTATAGAGTTATACAAATAAATGGAAGAATCCTCCAAATACTCAACAGTCAATAACAGACCTTGCAACAAGAGATGAAGAGCCAAACTAGAGCACCCATCTACATAAGGAGGGTTGAGGTTCTTGCCTCTTATCAGTTATAGTAGGGTTCTGGTTGGCTTGGAGAGAGGCTATCAATGTGAGCTGGCAGGGAGGTAATGTTTCTCCTTGTGGAGAGCTCTACAGGAGGGTGGGGTGTTTTCTAGGCCATGCAATGCTCCCTGGGAAAAGGCTATGCAAATGAATGATAAAAAATGCCTCCACAGCACCATCTGTTGGAAGGTAGCTACACTATGAGTCAATATCCGACCTTTTAACAGTCCTTGCAACATCTACAGTACTGTGCAAATGTTTTAGGCAGGCATGAAAAATATACTGCAAAGTAAGGATGCTTTCAGAAATAGAAGTGTTAATAGTTTCTTTTTTAACTCAGCGGGGAGGTTGTTACCAGACATCTTGGAGAAGTAACATCTTCTGTAGATGTCGGCTCGCTCCAATCCTTCTGTCTCTTCATGTAATCCCAGACAGACTGGATGATGATGAGATCAGGGCTCTTTGGGACAAATCATCACTTCTAGGACTCCCTGTTCTTCTTTACACTGAAGATAGTTCTTATTGACATTGGCTGTATGATTGGGGTTGCTGTCTTGCTGCAAAATAAATTTGGAGCCAATCAGATGCCTCCCTGATGGTGTTGTATGACGGATAAGCATCTGCCTGCATTTCTGAGCATTGAAGACACCATTAATCCTGAGCAAATCCCCAATTCTATTTGCTGAAATGCAGCCCCAAAATTGCAAAGAAACTCTATTATGCTTCACTGCTGCCTGCAGACACTCATTATTGTACCACTCTCCACCATTCCTCACTGCTGCCTGCAGACACTCATTATTGAACCACTCTCCAGCCTTTCACTGCTGCCTGCAGACACTCACTATTGTACCGCTCTCCAGCCCTTCACTGCTACTTGCAGACACTCATTACTGAACCACTCTCCAGCCCTTCACTGTTGCCTGCAGACACTCACTATTGTACTGCTCTCCAGCCCTTTAGCGAACAAACTGCCTTCTATAACAGCCAAATATTTCAGATTTTGACTTATTAGTCCAGAGTTCCTGCTGCCATGTTTCTGCACCCCAGTTGCTATGTTTACATGCATAGTTGAGTCACTTAGCCTTGTTTCTATGTCACCAGTATGGCTTTTTGACTGCAATTCTTCCATGAAGACCACTTCTGGCCAGACTTCTTCAAACAGTAGATGGATATACCTGGGTCCCACTGGTTTCTGCTAGTTCTGAGCTGATGGCATTGCTGGACATCTTCCGATTTCAAAGGGAAGTAAGCCTGATGTGTCTTTCCTAGGCTGTCCACAACATTGCCTGTTTCTTTGTGCTTCTTCTAAACAGCTTGGACTTCATATCCTGAAACCCCAGTCTGCTTTGAATCTTAGCCTGTGAGAGACCTTGCTGATGCAGTATAACTACCTTGTGTCTTGTTGCTGTGCTCAGTCTTTCCATAGTGTATGACCTGTGACATGAAACTGTCTTCCACAACTTCACCTTTGTAGCAGAGCTTGGCTGTTCCCAAATTTTAACTTCCTACACAGCTGCTTCTGTTTCAGTTAATGACTGCATTTCAACCTTCATATGAAAATGATGAACATTACCTGTTTGGTATAATTGGTTAATTGTACACCAGACTATAATCCTACAAAATTCCTGACTATGTAGGTGTTCCTAGAAGGTGTACCACCCACTGTGCTAGAATAAGACACAGAAGTGTACTTAACCATCCTCTGCTGCCATCATCCAGCGCTTCAGCCCTGCTGGGGTCCCAGTGTTTGTTGTGACGGATGATGTCACCAGAAGTCAGTGCCACCGTTCTACACTCCTGGCATCATGGCGCCTAGGATGTGAGTGCTGATGCCAGGAGAATGAGTAGGGATGCTGCAGCCTCTGATTGGCTGCAGTGGTCACGTGATTTCTAGTGACATCATCTGCCACAACAAACGCTGGGACCACAGCGAGGTTGTAGGACTGAATTGCAGTGACAGAGGATGAGTAAGTCCACTTCCTTTTCTTATTTTAACGCTGTGGACACTAAAAGGGAATGTTATCTGGTGACTGGACAACCTCTTTAACACTCCTATTTTTGAAGGCATTCTTAGAGCCTTTTTTACACCAGGATGGCCTGTTGGACACAGATACCCGTCAGGTTGTCCCATCGATAGACGTTCTTGAAAGGAGGTGAAGTGGGTCGGGGATCATTCTGGACCACTCTCCTCCATTCACAATAAACAGGTGGTTGTTCATGAATGAATGACTGCCTGTTTACACGGGTCAATCCATCATTCGGTTTACTGCATGTAAAAACTGTATGCCAAATGAGAATCAAACAAATTCTTCTTTGTCGTTCTGTCAGGTCGGCCATTTACATGGAATGATAATTGTTTGTATTCCGGCTGGATTGTGGGAATCAGAACGATTTATCAGTCCATGTAAAGCGGGCCCTAACTTTGCAGCATTTTTTCTACACCTGCCTAAAACATTTGCACAGTACTGTATCTACCATGTTTCCCCCAAAATAAGACCCTCTCTTATATTAATTTTTGCCCCAACAAAGGCACTAGGTCCTATTTTGGGGGATGCCTTATAACTCACATAGCAGGATCAGTCCAGGTCCTCCTGCTGCTCTCTGGAGCTCTGGCGTGCTTGCTAGCAGTCCTCAGCCACCGACAGATTGCTTCCTCTTTAGAAGATTCATAAATCCCGCCTCCAGGAACCAAGGGCTCTGATTGGTTCTCAACTGCTGCTCAGCCAATCAATGCAGCGGTAAAAGAACTAATCACAGCTATCGCGTTGTGGAGGCGGGATTTCTGAATTGGTTGATTGGCTGTCATCTCTGCATCTCCCGCAGCGATAGCGATGTCTGTTGCAGAGTGAAGAGAAGATACCGCTGAAATGCAGAGACTCTGCTGAGACAAATGCTGCTCAGCCTCTTCATAAATCCCGCCTCCACAAGGCGATGGCTGTCGATTGTTTCTTTAAGCGCTGCTCAGCCAATCGATGCAGCGCTCGAAGAACCAATCTCATCCATTGCTTCCTGGAGATGGGATTTATGAATCCCTGTAACCAGGAAGCTATCTTCTGTTGGCGGCTGAGGAATGCAAGCAAGCGCGTTGGAGCTCTGGGGGCCAGCAGCAGGGACCTGGACCGCGGCTGCTAGGTAATGTATTGCTTTTTTTTAATGTAATGCAGCTAGGGCTTATTTTCGGGGTAGATCTTATTTTTGAGGAACACATATCTATCTATCTATCTATCTATCTATCTATCTATCTATCTATCTATCTATCTCATATCTATCTTAGCTTCCATCCTAGCATTTCCTACTAGTGTGAACCTAACAGTCTTTGACCTGTGGTATAGGCTCATTGCTGTTGGCATCTTAGATGGTAACCTTTGATGTCAGTCATGGGTTGGGGGTCCTTCACTCCGGATATACAGCCTCTCCCCCTTTAAGAACACTCTATTGTGTTGATTAAGTAGGGAATTGTCCTTCAAGTTGTTGTGTAGGAGCTCAAACTTGTTCATCAGGCTCAAGCTGCTTCCTAAGATGTACTAATGCCTCTAGGAATATATTATGCTCCTCCTGCGTATTACATCCTCCGAAAGACTAATTCTCTTTATTATTAGAAATGTAAGAGGCGAATGTAATGATAATTACGTTTTAAGCAGAGCTCTTCTTAGTTCACACCACCGTAGAGGAATTCTCAAGAGAGGGGTCAATTAGGTAGTGATATCTCCCATGTACATAATTAGTGTATGACCAAAGATCTCTAGTCGCGGACAGATGTAGTGGGGTATTCTCGATCCCCTCTTGAAGAGAGTTACATTTCTGGTTACTACAAATGCAACAGTGTGTTGTATTTGGAGGATGTAGCTGTACCCTTCGTGGCCATGTAACTAAATTGTATCAATGTTGCTTTGTTCCACTGTTGTGTCCAAAAGTTCATTGGTTGCCGTCAGTCACAGGTAAGTAGGGGGAGATTTGATGTTGGGCAAGACTAATAAGAGCCCATTTTGAACCAGGAAGGTTAGAGAGTCCAAGTCTTCTGCATGTAGGAGGAATTACTGTATCACAGGTCCACGCCAATTACTGGTAGCGACATCTCGATGATCTCCACTGTTGTACCCGAAAGGGTTCTCAAGCCAAATACCTTTGAAACGAAGATCAAGTGGTATCAGCTCAAGCCCAGCATGTTCTTAGCATCCTTCGCCCTCACCAATATCGTGGTTCAAAGAGGCTGGCAATAAAGTTTGTTTGCCTGCATGGAGGGAGTTTGGACTGTAGTTGATTTCTCCTTTTGCAGACCAGCCGTGAGTAAGCTGCTGCACCTTTGTAATAGGACCAGCTTTGCCCAGTAGCTGCTGACCCCAGAGACTTATGTGGGCGATCCCCGGGACCCTGCAGGCCTTTCATCGAACCTCCTTCCCAAGGCCCCCACAAATACATACTACAGAGGCAGATATTGCAGCTGCCATCGGGCCAGAGGTATAACTTGAAGCTCCTGGGCCCCAATGCAAAACCTGTAACAGGGCCCCTAACTATAATGCTTTATTCATAGTACTGGGCTCCCTATATGGAGAAGAGAGGCCTTATGGGCCCCCCAAGGCTCCTGGGCCCGGGTGCAACCGCATCCCATGCATCCCCTATAGTTACTCCAGTGCATAGGGCCCTTTAAGACAAGTCCTATTTGCTTCTATGCTCTTTGCTATTGGGTGGCAGGACTCCCCTCTCCAAAGGAAATGCATTGTTAGCCGAAAAGAGTAGGGTAACCAGCGACCTAAAAATACAACTTGTCCCGCAAAATACAACAAGCCATCAGACAGCTACGTCAACGGATAAATAAAAGGGGGAAGGGAAAACCAAAAATGAAAAAAAAAGCTGCGTCCTTAATAAACATTATCCTCATCATCACCACCTCTTCCTTGCTCCTCCCCTCACCTCCTACTACTGCAGTTTCTGACATTAGTGCTTGTAGACTTTAGACCTCCTTCACACAGGCAACAAAGTCGCGCAATTTTGACGTATTGCGACAATACGCAAATCGCTTGTATGTGAAGCCCATGCTTTCCTACGGGATCCTTCACATTTGAGAGGTTTTGTAGCCTGCCACATTAAAATCCCCACCTCCAGGAAGGGCTGGCTGTGATTGGTTGATGAGCTATGTAGTTCAGCCAATGAGAGACAGTGCTCGTTGAACCAATCACAGCCATTCAATGAATGAATGAATGGCTGTAATTGGTTCATCGAGCGGCGGCAATGATTGGCAGAGTCAGTTGCGCTCGTGAAATAATCACAACCAGAAGACTGAAGAAAAGTGCTGGAGGTAAGGAGGAGACCCGCACCAAACATGACAGCGCCTCTTAGGTGAAGTATTATTGTTATTTTTTTTATACAGCTAGAGCTTATTTTAGGGGTAGGGCTTGTATTTCAAGCCCCCCCCCCCCCCAAAAAAAAGAATCCTTGCACGTGGTGCTACAAAGTTGCGTGACTTTGTAGCCCCACTTACGACCTTGTGGCGCCACAAGTATATGGTATTGCCACAAACAAATGCAGCGATATCGCATGGACCATCGATGCAGTTTTGCATGCGATTTTCTCATGGTGATATGGTGTCGCCCGTGTGAAGGAGGCCTAATTTTTACAGTGTCAGTATTGTGATGTGTGATCATTACATTGTGTACAACTGTTAATAAAGATAATGGGATAGACCATAAATGTTTGATAAGTGGAGGTTCTACCTCTAAGACCCCACCCCCCACCCCCCCATCTATTGGTCCAGTTACCCTAATTTTATTAGATGCAGATTGAATGAAGAACTGGTCCAACATTGACTCCATTCAAGCCAGTGGGAGTTACAGAACGAGTTGCGACCACCATTTATAACGTATTTATAGCATGCATTGAATGGCCCCTTTATTAGAGACCCCATATAGTAGCACATTGGACCTCCTTTGACCTTCAGAACTGCCTAATTCGTTGGAGTTGAAATCATTCTGCAGGGATATCAGCCCCTGCGGACATGAAGCTTATTGTAGTTGCTGCAGATTACATGAAAGTACTGATAATGTTCTGAACAGCTGACAGGAAGGGGTCATCAATTCATGCTGCTTGTACAAAATTCTGACCTCCTTTCCACACAGTGCAACAGAAATCTGGATTCCTCTGACCAGGTGATGTTTATCTATTGTTCAGTGATACAATTTTTGAGCTCTTTTGCCCCCCGGAGTTTCGTCTTTCTGTGTCTCTTAGACATAATGGTGCTGGAACCGGTCGTCTGCTGTTATAACCCATCCAAGGTAAGTTGTGGGTTTGGATATGTTATTTGCAATTCTATTCAGCTACAATTTGATTGACTGTACAGCTTGAATGTTATCAGAATGATTCCTGACATCCTCCTTTGACCCCTTTTGGCAACAAGTTGTTTCCATCCACAGGATCCCCTTTGCTTGATTACACCATTCTCAGTACACTTTGCTCACACAAGAAATCCCCATGCTGTTGGCAGTGACATCCTGTCCCCAGCTAGTCTAGCACCGATGACCCGGCCTCATTGGAATCACTCAGATCGCTGGATTTTCCATCTAATGTGGATTCACACTGAAACTGATCCACGGAAAACTTGTCACGTGATTTTATGCTGCACCCCGGGGTCACAGCTCTAAGACCAATAAAGGTAATCCCAATTATGAGAGGGCCGAGGGCTCTAAAAAAGTGGTCATTGAGTGTAAGCTGTAGATAAGACACATATCTGACATGAGAAATCCCCTTTAATTCATCCTATAAATGAATACATAACATGACATTTTGGGTGAATGATGCAGATTAACAGTTTGGGGGGTCAAATCTATTGGAATACACACAAGCCTGAATCGTAACCTCAGTATCTACATAGTGAATGGTGAGAAGATCTCAGAAAGTACATTAGAGGTTATTGAGGAAGAGGAAGTGATGAAGCAAAGACGTGAATGACCGCCGTGGAGGAAATTGTGATGAACTGAATGACTTTAGAGGAAATGAACCATGGACTTATAGAGATAAGGTGGGATAAAGAAGGAAGGGCAGAGGGTTTATTGTGAATATACTGAAGGAGAAGAACCAGGCCTGAAGATGTCTACAGATCACTGTGAGCTTTGTGAAGGCGTATCCTCACATTCTCATCAGTATACTACAAAAAGTGTATTATTTTGGGTTGTCTTATGATTTTTTTTTACTAAATCTCCTCCAAAAGGAGCAGCGACTCATCTGTAAAGTGTTTCAGGGTTCTAGTTGGCTGGATGAGATGTCTTGGTCTCCATACACTGAGTCTCTTCTGTGAGAACCCCCCAGTTTGGTCTTATTTTATCCAGTGCCCTGACAGGATGGAAAGAACCCCAAAACAGTCCACAGATAGATCACTCCTCTTTATGTTGGAATCTCTGGTTTGAGCGACATGAGATAATTTGCATACTTGTTCCCATGGAGTCATTGCCCAAAAATAAATCTCCGTACTGGTTGGAAAAAAAATCAGACGCAAAAGACAAGAAATGTCAGAAAAATTCATATATTATCCTGATTTTTCTTATAACATAGAGTTATCACAGTTGCCTGTCCAATTTTCAGTTTCACTTCAGCTTCCCTCCCCGTGGCTATGTTCACAAAGGACAGATACGCTGCGGAATATCCACTGCAGAATATCTGCAGAGCAGTTGATAAACCGTCCTGCAAGACGTAAAGTTGCTGTTTCGGATTTTGTGGCTTTTTTCTCAACAGATTTTAGTGCGATTTTTGATTTCCGTTCGTTTATTTTACTTTACTCAATTGCGTCATTGGAGGAACAAAGCGAATTCACATGCACTAAAAGCCACAACCAACCCTCGTGGAAGCAGTTGGTGATTTGGCTTCCAATATTACCTTAATTAAATTCTGTTGCAGAAATGTGAATAAAAAGCCGCTTTTCCTCAACAATAAAATCCGCTCCACAACCACAATTACGCTGCGGATTTTTTTCGCTCCGCGTAGACGAAAAACTTACTAAAACTCATTCATTTAGCTGAGATTACAGAATGCTGCGAATTATATCCCGAAAATTTCGTAATGGACATTCCGCAGCCTATCCGTCCCGTGTGAACATAGCCTTCAGGTAGGTAATGCTGAGGCGTGGGAATCGTATGTATGTTGTAGCATCTAAGCATTCCTCACCTCACTTCCCCTTTAGGCGTATAGAACTGGCCCTATATCACCTCGACTTTTGGCTCCACAATGATGACATATCATATAGCCTGAGGGGATGGTGGAGAACGGCCAACGCCAGAGAATGAAGAGGGCAACTGAGGTGAGGAATCATCACTTCCCCGACATAAACAAATAAGGAGAACCTCAACCCCCTCACTAAGTAAAGAGATAGTGAAGGAGTTCTGGAGTGACTCAGACAGGAAGGAGTCAATAGGCAGCTGTGGGGAGTGACTGATACTGCAGGCGGGCGAAGGAGCTCATGAGTAGAGACTCTGATATGTATGAGGCCCTCGCTTCATCATCTTCACACTTATACAAAAATGTCACAAAAATAAAGACAATTCCAGGTCAGATTTTACCTATAGAGAACTTTGCTCTCACTTCCAGACATAATATCCTCTTACGAGACCACAAAGCTGACGAAGCACCAAAAAGGATGTTAAATGGTCAGTGGAAGCGCGTGCTGAGCCCGGCCTTATGTTTTTATATAGGAAGGGGGCAACTGATCATGTCATGCAATTAAAATCAATACATACCCTGTTTCCCTGAAAATAAGACATATCCTGAAAATAAGACCTAGCATGATTTTTCAGAATTTTTGAGGATGCAAAATGATTTTTCAGGCTTTTTGAGGATGCTTGAAATATAAGCCCTACTCCAAAATTAAGCCCTGCTAACAGTTAATTAAAAAAGTCAATTTAAATAGTGTCCAGGCAGCTATACATGTAAAAAAGTTAAACCTTTTTGAACAAAAATTAATATAAGACACTGTCTTATTTTCGGGGAAACACGGTATCACTCATTCCGGCTCTGGTCATCTCGGTATTCTGGGTTTATATCCTTCTGTTTCACCAGAGGGGCACAAAGAACGAAACAAATGCCTCATTTTAATTTCCCATTGATTTCAATGGAGTTTTTAGGGCTTCAACTTTTGTTCATTCAGTTAAAGGGCCACTCCAGCGGAAACACGTTTTTCCACAGCGGCCCCAGTCACCTGATTGCCTGTCACACTCTGGAGGTCTCCTCTGCGTATTGCAGTCACTTCCTTGCAGTGCAGACCTGATGCTTATCAGACACCATCTTGAGGGCAGCTTCAGATGACCGTATGTGCAATTTTGCACGCCTCAGCGCGACGCATTTGTACGTGTATCGGCGCATACTACTGTAGCTTTTGAGCACGCTGGGCATGCTCTGATTTAAATGGCTATTTAACCTAATGAGATCCAGATGTATTCTGTTTTTCATATAACTGCGCGGTGTATTGCGCATTTGCGTGTATTTTTGCTTCCCTCCCGTAGACTTTGCTGCACAACATGCAGAAAGATAGAGGATGTCCTATTTTTTTGCACACACACTAAATACACGCACAAAACACGTTAATGAGAACAAATGCGTTGGCATCAATGGGTTCTGTTCTCTGCGCATTGCAAATACGGTTGCCTGAAGCTGCCCTGAAAGTGAGATTTTTTTTTACTTAAAGATTCACATCAATCCCATGATGCATCAGCACAGCAAGACTAAACCATTTCCGCCTAAAGTTTAATTATCATTATCTTCTATATTTATCTATATAAGCTACAGTTCATAAGTATATAGGAAAGAAGATGAGCTGTGATCTCCTCTATTATACCTGTGTGACAGGAGGTGTGTGATCATCATCAGTAACTGTGGGCAGCATCACACAGACTAGAAATCGAAAACATAAACCCAAGTAAATTTGAGCAGGTCAAAGTTGAGATCACATAACCATCTGAGGAAAAAGAGGTCAGGAGTCTCAGATAGAGATAAATATCTAGCCAAGATAACACTAGCCCCCCCCCCCCACATATATATATATATATATATATATATATATATATATATATATACTGGGGGGGGTGGCTAGATAATGTCTACTGCACCCAGCTGTTCCTTGCTCTGAGCACCCAGCTGTTATACAGCCGAGCGCTCCGAGTGGGGGATGCAGAAGACAAGCTGGGTGTCCCCGTTTGTCTTCTGCATCCAGATGGTTTCTGCACGGAGCACCTGGCTGTTATACAGCCAAGCGCTCCGTGCCAGGTATGGAAAATAGAGCTGGACTGCTCTGTTCTTCATACTCAACCCGTTATCAGGGAGCGGGATACAGCTGAAACAATAGTATCAGCTGTATCCCTCTATGAATTCCTGATAAGGCTCATCGTTGTCTTTCATTACGCTGAAAGACAACGATGAGCGACGGGATAACAAAAACTGCACGATGTCAGTGCAGTTACACACAACGATTATCACTCAAAAGATGGCTTTTGAGCGATAATCGTTGTGTCTAAATAGGCCTTAAATCGTTACTGCAGGATCACCTGCCACTAGCCAAGGCTTAATGAATCCTAAGATTAATAAAACGTTACTCAATACACAATAAGGCTAATTACACACGGCCAATTGGAAAGTTGCACCTGAGATTCTCATCGGACAGCACTCAGACATCCTGAACACCGCATGTTGTCCGAGTACAAGAAAGCCCGTTTGCATCCTCTCACTCAATTGAATGGGTACTAGTTCCACGTGCGCTCGGACCCTGATAGCAGCGGCAATACGTTGTGCCCAGTATGAGATCATCACAACGCCGACAAACAAGACCAATAATGCAGGAACCGAATCAGTCCTGTCAGACAAAGATAAAAATCACATATCACCATACGCAGTTTGTCTATAACAGATCAGCACTAAATTTTGAAGTCTGCATCACAATTGGAATGAAACTCTGTTACCTCTATTATCTCTGGGTTCCAGGCTTAATAGCTCTTAAAATGTCTATCTCAGTTCACATCTGAGTGTTCATTGCAAAAGTCATTTGAACAGCCACTGTAGGTCCTATCCCCGCCTGCAGCAGGCCTTCTAGCTAACTTTTTATTCTCTAATGAAGTACACACCCAGCGGTTTTACTGAGGCCAGCCTCACTTACATGTTGCAGCCTCACTTACATGTTGCTGCCAAACCCAGCAGGATATCTTGGATATCCTGTTGGGTTTGGATCCATGGTGCAACAGTGAAATCAGAACCTCTTTCTAGTCTCCATGCAGTAGAGAGGTTCCAGTTCCTCAGCTCAGTTCCTTCAGCCTTCTAGGTACTTTCTCAACCAAGGCTCCTGACTCACACTGTCTTCTCTCTCTCCAGAGGACAGCACAACCAGAACTAGGCAGCACTTCTGCTCACTGCCTTAGTCCCTGCACTTCTGCTGTGTTGCAGCAAGAATTACCCTTTTATATAAGGAGTTTCATCCTATTGCAAGCAGTCCTTGATGCATATCAACTCTATAGTGCAAAAATGTGGTGCAATTTCTGGTGCACAAAGCATTTAGGCACATCTTGTAGTGTATCACCATAGAATGATTCTTGACATTCTCCTCTGAACCCTTTCGGTCCTGCGTTGTTTCCATCCATGTAAGGGGTTATGCTAAAAGCACCAGAAAGGTTCAGAGGAGGATGTCAAGAATCATTCTGACCAACTGGCGCTGCACAGTCAAGCAAATTGAAGCCACATGCAATTCTAGTGCTGCAACTAATATATCAGAATGTTCAACTCATTGTTCCTTAGAACAGACGGACTGCAGTAGCGGACAACCAGTCCCAGTGCCAGTGCTGTCCCCCCAAAAGCATCTGGTCATTAATCGCTTCTTAACCCTTTCCAATCCACTGTCTGACGTATTCCTACATTCAGATTGAAGCTTGTACAGTTCCAATGTCCGAAGATGTCCGACAGGGTATTCTTACCATCTATTGCCAGCCACTCCGCTGTCAGAGCCTCTCTGGCGCACACAGATTGGCTTTAGCCAGCAGATGGCACTGTTGTATAACAACAAAAAGAGAAAGCCTTTTAGGAAACCCTGAATCCAAAATTGGATTGGAAAAGGTTAATGCAGCTTGTGTCCGTTTTTGAATTTTTGCATTTTCATCTCCGCCTTCCAAAAGCCCAAACTTTATTATTTTTCCATGACCCCCTGGGGGCTCGTTTATTACAGGATGAGCTGAACTTTATCATTGATACCATTTATTGTACCATGTAATGCACTAAAATCCGTAAAACAATTGTGGAGTGGAAAATGATAAGTGACACCTAGAGTTTCGGTTTTATGGTTTTCACTGTATAGGTAAAGAATGACTTGTTAACTTTAGGGCTTATTCATACGATCGTATATCGGCCGCGTATTCACGCCGGCCGATATATGGTGTCCCTCTCTGCAGGGGGAGGAGTCTGGAAGAGTCGGGAGGAGTGCACTGAGCTCCCACCCCCTCTCTGCCTCTTCTGAGAGGTGGTAGGGCGGTGCTAAGTTCCAGGAATTAGTTCCACCTCTTTCCCGCCTCCTTTCATTGCAAATAGTGCAGAGGGGCGGAAAGCGGGTGGAGAGTTGGTGGAGAGGGGGCGGGAGCTCAGAGCACTGCTCCTGGCTCTTCCAGACTCCTCCCCCTGCAGAGAGGGCCACCATATATCGGCCGGCGTGAATACGCTGCCGATATACGGTCGTCTGAATAAGCCCTTATACTATAGATCAGTCTGAATACAGAAATTCCCAATCTGTATAGTTTTTATTATGTTTTACTACTAAAAACTAAAACTAAATGTGCTTTGTGTCACCATATTCTGAGACCCAGGACATTATTATCTTTTTATCAGATTCTCTTCTGCCGGTGGGGATGTGTGAGGGCGTGTTTTTTCAGGACAAACTGCAGTTTTTATTGGTATCATGCTGAGTTGGACTTGACGTTTTGATAACTTTTTGCTCCACTTTTTTGGAGATTTGAGGTGACTAGAAAAAAACAGCAATTCTGGCATTATCATATTTTCTTGCTTATTTTGCTGTCTTGGAGAACTAACATTCTCTTTTAATAGTCAGGACTTTTATGGGTGCAGCGATACTAATGAAGGTTATTAATTTTTTTTTTTTATATACAAATGAACTGAAAAAAAACCAGTTTTTTAAAACATTAACGTTGAGAATTTTTTAAAATACTCCGCACATCACATGTTGGGAAAGGGTTAAGTTCCAAAACACATCTGGTGTTCCAAGTTGGCATGTTGAAGCTGATGCCAAGCAAATAAACTCACATTTACAGTAGTTTCTTTAGATGTAGTCAGACGGTGGAGTTTGGGTGAAGCTTTTCCAGTACATTATTTTATTCCCAAAACTACCGTGTTTCCCCAAAAATAAGACAGTGTCTTATATTAATTTTTGTTCAAAAAGGTTTAACTTTTTTACATGTATAGCTGCCTGGACACTATTTCAATGGACTTTTTTTTAATTAACTGTTAGCAGGGCTTAATTTTGGAGTAGGGCTTATATTTCAAGCATCCTCAAAAAGCCTGAAACATCATTTTGCATCCTCAAAAATTCTAATTCTTTTACATTAAGAGATGTGCCGATGAAGGAGATAGCACTCATCTACCAGCCTCCACATGGGCCGATTCAGGCTATTAGAGGATAAGATCATTTATTCTCCATAGGACTTCATCAGTGCCAACAACATATCAACTTGTCACAGGGGAAAAATGTGCCAACGATAACCATAACTGTCTGAGCGATCAGCCGAAGAATGGACATTTGCTTGGCAGCACCTTCACAGGCTCATTCCTGTAGACATGACCACAGTGGGCAGTGATTGGCTGCAGCAGTCATGTGAGTCATAAATGTGATGTTATGTCTTCCTGTTTCAGTGGAGACCAGTGCAGAAGAGACTGGATGGGCAGCACTGGAACCGGAGGCACAATGGATTTTTTTTTTAATTTGTACCCTAGATCAAGTTTAAAGGTTAGAAAAAAACTTTTAGTGATCTTTTAGATTTTTTTGTTTAGTATTTCATTTTCTTCTATTGCATATTCTATGGGCTCAAATAATGTATCTATGCAGCAATGATCCGTAAGATGGCCAAAGTTGCCATGATAACAACAAGAATAGATTCAAGTTGGTTCAAAGCACCCCCACGCCCCCCCCCCCCCCTTTCCCAAAAGAAAAGTCTACCGAGGTTCCTTATATGTGATATACTCTTGACTAGAACAGCATCACATGGTATTCAGGGCTTATTCACAGGAGCGTATATCGGTCGCCGTTTTCACGGCCGGCTGATATAGGCTACCATATGAGCTGTCTTCTCACTTCCCTCCCCCTCGCTGGCTCTCTGCCTCCCCCCTTCCCCCCCGGGAGGGGGCAGGACAAGGGTGGAGCTAAGCTTTGTCGAGCTTGACGAAGGTCCAATTGGGGACCGAAACGTATCCTGCATATTTTTTGTTATGGGAGAATAAAGGAAACTTTTGTGACTTCTGCACCCATGAATGCTGCCACATTTACTGTCTACAGTGAGTATGAAATGCCGCTCCTTGGACTTCCCGTTCCATCACCTTTAGGCGCCATAATAATCTTTGGGGCTGAAAGGTGATGACAGGTTCAGTTTAGGGCACACTGGTGTATTCGGGACCATGTGCTGTGCATGTTACGGGCTTCTTCACACAGGCGTATGTTCAATGGCGCACAACATATTTGCGCCGTGAACAAGTCTTTTTTTGCACTGGCGTATTTTACTGTACGTTTTGCGCCTGCAAGGCACGTACATTTGGGTGCAGCAGAAGAACGCTCCCCGATTTAAATGGCTATTTAGTCTAATGAGGCCCAGATGGGTTCTTTTTCCCGCTGAATTGCGCAGCGTATTGCACATCTACTTGTGTATTGCGTGTGCAATCGCCATATACTTCTATGAGACCTTTGATGCGCAAATGTGCACAAAAGTAGAGCATGCTCCATTCCTTTCTACTCTCAGAATGTGAGTTCAAACTACGGCATTTCCCCGAAAATAAGACAGTGCCTTATATTAATTTTTGTTCAAAAAGGTTTAACTTTTTTACATGTATAGCTGCCTGGACACTATTTAAATTGACTTTTTTAATTAACTGTTAGCAGGGCTTAATTTTGGAGTAGGGCTTATATTTCAAGCATCCTCAAAAAGCCTGAAAAATCAGTTTGCATCCTCAAAAATTCTGGAAAATCATGCGATGTCTTATTTTCAGGGTATGTCTTATTTTCAGGGAAGCGGGGTATGTGCCTGTGAACCAACCCACCATAATCAATGGGTTCTATTCTCACGTACGGCATGCACACATTTCACATGCCAATACGCCTGTATGAAGTCGCCCTAATGCAGCCCGTTATACGGCTAGGAGAACATGCACACTGATGTTCTTCACGCAGAACAGGGGTCTGCAGGAATACACTCTTCGCATGTCCTATCCTCACGTATCACGGACGGAGAATAGGAAATGCCAATGGAGGTCAATATGCTGCCAGTCTGTAAATCAGACATCCGGTGTCGAGCCTCTCGGTTGCAACTTGCAGCAAGCCTAAAGCTGATAGGTTAATACTAAAAGAGACACGTGCCACCCGCTGGAGTAGTTCTATTAGCGGCACATAACTTAATAATGGCTTCTACAATTTAGGTCATTCCCGGTTACGTGGCGCCCTGGCGAGTCGCATAATGCTCTTCACGGAACGGTCTGCGAGGTCAAGCAGTAATAGTGCACCAAAAAATAGTGAAAGGGAATTGCAACCGGCTGACCTGGTTTATCTTCACTATTCACATTAAGGAGAGGAAATCCATAAGTCTCACCCTCCGATGTAGGAAAGACCCCGTCATCTGTCAGACGGATCCCGCACAAGCAGCGGTCTGGGACTATACAACAGCAACGTAACATGTACCCTGCTCTAATGTGGTCCCCAAACCAGAGACCCCAGTGTGCACGGCACCGACATCTGTGCTTATTTACATATGCAAATCCGTAGAGTGTCGATTGCAAGATGACATGGGATGAATGCAAATGCAGCAGATTGGATTTACAGGCCCTTCAGGAAGATAGGTGAGAACTGCAGGAACACAAGCAAAACGTGTCCGTGCCATGTCGGCAGATATTGGACATTTTTCATCCCTGCGCCGCGCCGTATGTCGTCTGTATGTCTGTTATTTACCTCCGTGTGTCATCTCTTTTTCACTCTCGCACAAAAATAAAGAAACCGGTCCAGATTCATTATTGAAGCATGTTTTAGCAGCGGATTGCGTTCCCATTGACTTGAATGGGCGAGTCTCGCCTGCAAAATGGACCAAATGCGTGCGCAAAATCGTTAATGTGAAAGAAGCCATTGATATCAATGGGATTTAATCGCTGCCTATTGAGAGCTAAAACATGTAATAATGCGCAAATATGTTCGCTGCTACAAGAATTTTTTTTCTTTACCGTTCAAATTTTGCGCTATTGTGTGCGGGTTAAAAAAAACAAAACAGAAAGGTAGGTCCTGCCCTAGGGCGCGTCCTATCTGTTCTCGAACGAGAATCCCACCAGTGAAAACGAAACCACTGAAATCAATGGTTTTGATTTTCTCGTGTTTTGCGCCCCTGATTTTCACGCCCGCAAAACATGACAAAAACACGGCCATCTGAAGAAGCCCTGAGTGCATATATTTTGGGCACACCAATAAGTCTGTCTGAAGAGTCTTCTGGGTAGTTTCACACGGGCGTATGTACAATTCCGCACGCCTCAGCACAATATATTTGTGCTATATATACGTTTTTTTGTGCATATGATGACCACACTCTGATTTAAATGGCCATTCAGTCTAATGAGTTCCAGATGTGTTCCTTTACCAGCTGAATTGCGCAGCGTATCACGCATCTCCTTGCGTATTGCACGCACATTTGTGCACCCCCCCACAGACTTCTATGGGGACCCTCGTTGCGCACAAAAGAAGAGCATGCTGGGTTTTTTCTGCACGACCGAAATGCTCTAAAAAAATACATTTATGTGAACGAACCCGTTGAAATCAATGAGTTCTATTAACTGCGTATTTCAAGTGTAAATTTGACGCACGTGAATACGCCCGTGAGAAGCAGCCCTAAGGAAGTGCCTTATGCCTTCTAGTGGAAAGTTGTGTACGTAGAATGGATTTTTTTCCGGGAATGACTTGAAATCCGCATGTGGGACAAAAAAAAGGGGAGTGACAGTGAAGAGATGTCTCGGGGTGCAGGCTGGGGGACCCTTCAATTCCCTGTGGGAGAAGGCCAGGCTGGTGAGGTGCGCTGTGACCTTGGTCTGGGTCGTGGTTCCTCTGTCTTCATAGGTGGGGATCAACACCCCAAGGTTCTCATGCCCTAGTTCCGACCGTACTGGATTGGTGATCAGTCTGGTTAGAAAGTAAGCCGGGGTACAGCAGAGTACCGGAGTCTCCTTGAATACGTGGGGAAGGGACTAGAGCAAGCACCATGGTTAACAATAAACAAGTGTGTGTCCATAACCGGCCGCAGGTTCTGTATCCTGTGAATTGGCTAATAACTCAACAGTTCTGTAATCAGGTCCCGTATACCCAAGTGTAGAAAAATAGACAATCCATCCAAACACAGTCCTTAAAAAGTCCCTGTGCAACTGCATAGTGGGTTTACTTATACGCTTGGGTTCTGGGTCGCTTCTGATGAAGGATCTGCGCACCAAACCAACCAAGTTGCACCGGAGCTGGGCAGGACCCATAGAGGATGTGGTTTCTAGTCTTTATGCAGCAAGGCTTTGGCACTGTAACCTTTTTTTGCCCAAAGGGCATTATTACAAGGTTATTACATGAATGATTTGAAACCCTCATAATGCCGTTTAATGACTCTCAGATACAAAAATTTGATATAAATGGAAACAGAAACTCAAAATGTTTTGTTGCCCAACATGAAAAAGGTTTTCCACATCGGAGGTGATCAATATGAGCCCCCTTTGTCACTGGACACACATGATGCCTGTAGCCAAGTTCCTGCCATACACGTTATAGCGGATCATGACTGACGGATGCAATGACTTCTGGGAAGCCGTAGATCATGCATGGTGGGTAGTGAGGATGGCATGTAGACTATTACTCCCCCAGAGAAAACATCACAAGGTACAAGGGAATGTATAGGACCAGGGAGAGGTTCACTATCATCTGCTACCACCTACGAAGACAAGCCATCTGTTTGGTTGTCGCCTATTCAGGTCACTTCTAAGTTCATTTTGATAATATGGGTGAGAGGGTGCCTCATTCTCCTGGAAGATGGAACCTGGGATTTCCTGTTCCCGCTGCGGCAGAAGCCATATCTGTAGAGTCCAGGTACGAAATCCCTGGGATTGTTTCCTCATGAACCAAGAAGGGGCCCTACACTTTCCTACAGGTTATAGCACAAAACACCTTCTCCTTGGGGGAGTCGGCCGTACGCTCCACGCAATCAGGTGAGTTTTCTCTCTCCCAGATTCTAACATTACAGTTGTTGCCCGAAAGGTAAAGGCAGCTTCATCAATAAACACTGAAGATTCTGTGAAACCATTGAATCCTATTACAGCTTGCATACTCATAGTAACACAGTATGTTTGGCTGAAAAAAAGACATAAGTCCATCCAGTTCAAGCCAATTACCCCCCAATGTTAATCCAGAGGAAGGCAAAAAAACAAACAAACAATGAGGTAGAAGCCAATTTTCCCAATTGAAGGGGAAAAAATTCTTTCCTGACTCCGATCTGGTAATCATAATAATCCCCGGATCACCGACCCTTCTGAAGTAATCAGTGATATAAGATGTAATTGTTACACTCAAGAAAGGTATCCAGACCCTCTTGTACTCTTGTAGTGTGTTTCCCATCACCACATCCTCAGGCAGAGAGTTCCACAGTCTCACTGCTCTTACAGTAAAGAACCCCCTTCTATGTTGTGTAGAAACCTTCTTTCCTCTAGATGCAGAGAGCACCCCCTTGTTACAGTCACAATCCTGGGTATAAATAGATGATGGGAGAGAGCTCTGTACTGTTCCCTGATATACATATACATATGGTAGTTATTAGAGTGCCCCCTTGTCACAGTCCTGGGTATAAACAGATCATGGGAGAGATCTCTGTATTTTCCCCTGATATACATATACATATGGTAGTTATTAGAGCGCCCCCTTGTTACAGTCCTGGGTATAAACAGATCATGGGAGAGATCTCTGTATTGTCCCCTGGTATACATCTACATACGGTAGTTATTAGAGCGCCCCTTGTTACAGTCCTGGGTATAAACAGATGATGGGAGAGATCTCTGTATTGTCCCCTGATATATTATACATAGTTATTAGGTCGCCCCTCAGCCATCTTTTTTCTAAACTAAATAACCCGAATTCTGATGACCTCTCTGGGTATTGTAGTCCTCACATTCTATTTATTACTTTAGTGGCCGCCTTTGTACCCGCTCAAGCTCTGATATGTCCTTCTTGAGTACTGGTGCCCAAAACTGTCCACAATATTCCATGTGTGGTCTGACCAGTGACTTGTAAAGGGGAAGAACAATGTTCTCATCATGTGCCCCTAGACCTCTTCTGATGCACCTCATGATCCTATGTGCCTTGGCAGCAGCTGCCTGACACTGATTGCTCCGGTTTACAATTAAGTAAATTGTGTAAGTTTACAATTAACTAAAACCCACAAGTCCTTTTCCATGTCGGTGTTCCCCAGTGGCTTCCCATTTAGTGTGTAATGGTGACATGTATTTCCTTTGCCCGTGTGCATAACTTTACATGTTAATCCTCATTTGCCACTTTTCTGCCCCCAACTTATCCATATCCACATTGTGTCCTCTCTTCTGCTAATTACTTTACATAGTTTTGTATCATCTGCTTTCTATCACTGACCAGTTACTTACCCACTTGCCCACATTCTCACTCAGACCAAGCATTCTCATCTTATATACCAACCTGTTATGTGGCACAGAATCAAACCCATTGGGAAAGTCCAGAAACACAAAATGCAGTGACTCCCCGCTCCAGTCTAATAATAATAATAATGTTTATTTGTATAGCGACAACTTATTCCGCAGCACTTTCAGGCATGGTAGAACACAGACAATACAACAATTACGTGATATACAATCAGTTTGAAGTCAACGGGGTGGGGGTGATACAGGAGGTACAAGGGGGGGAGGGAGATAAGGTATGGGGGAACACAGGCAGTACAGGAATTACATGTGGAAATCAGTTAATAGGAAGCAAAGGGGGTGGGCGATAAGGAGGTGCAGGGGCAGAGGGCAAATGCGATAAGCAGAGTGGAAGGTGTGGGGAGCCATAGGGAGGGGTGTGGCACTAGGTCAGGGGATTTGGTATGCCTTCCTGAAGACGTGCATTTTTAAGGCCCGTCTGAAATTTTATGCTTTAGGAATTGTTTGTATGCCTTGTGGTAGAGCGTTCCAGAGGATGGGTGCTGCTCTGGTGAAGTCCTGTAGGTGAGCATCTGAGGTTTGTATTAGAGGGGTGTTTAGTCTGAGTGTGTTAGTGGATCGGAGTGTGCGGGCTGGGTAGTGTACGGACAGGAGGGAAGCAAAGTACGGTGGTGCGGTGCCACGGAGAACTTTGTGGGTGAGGGTGAGGAGTTTAAATTTTGTTCTGCAGTGGATGGGCAGCCAATGCAATGACTGGCATAATGCAGAGGTGTCAGAGAAACGGCTGGATAGAAAAATGAGTCTAGCTGCCGCGTTTAGTACGAATTGGAGAGGGGAGAGTCTGGTGCGGGGAAGGTTAATGAATAGTGAGTTACAGTAGTCAAGTCGGGAGTGGATGAGGGCGACAACTAGTGTCTTTAGCATTTCCATGGTTAGGAACAGCCAGATTTTAGCAATATTTCTGAAGTGCAGGTGGCATGTTTGGGCCAGAGATTGGATATGGGGGGTAAAGGAGAGGTCAGAGTCTAGTGTGACCCCAAGGCAGCGGGCATGCTGTCTGAGGGTTATCATGTTTCCATACACTGGAATGGAGATGATGACGGGAGGTCAGTTGGAAGGCAAAAAAGACGATAAGGTCAGTTTTAGAGAGGTTAGGTTTGATATTTTGAAGAATGGTTCACTGATGTCACGGGAGGAGGTGTATAGTTGGGTGTCATCAGCGTAGAGATGGTATTGGAGGCCGAAATTGGGGATGGTTTGTCCAATTGGGGCTGTGTAGATAGAAAAGAGAAGGGCAACAATGACCAAGCCCTGGGGGACCCCGACAGCGAGAGGAAGTGGAGAGGAGATAGAGCGGTCAGAGAAGTAGGAGGAGAGCCAGGGGAGAGCAGTGTCCTTTAGGCCGACAGAGTAGAGCATAGTGAGAAGGAGGTGATGGTCGACTGTGTCAAATGCAGCGGAGAGGTCAAGGAGGATTAGTAGGAAGTAGTCACCCCTTTGGCTTTGCTTTCATCAGGTCATTTGATAATTTTGTGAGGGTGGTTTCAGTTGAGTGTAGAGGGCAGAAACCGGACTGGAGGGGGTTGAGAAGAGAGTTGTCAGAGATCTAGCATGTGAGGAGGGAGTAGACCAGGAGTTGTAGTAATTTGGAGATGAAGGGGAGATTTGAGACAGGTCGGTAGTTGGCAGTATCGGTCAAGGGTTGGTTTTTTTGAGGGGATATGATGGAGTGTTTGAATGAGGAGGTGCCAGAGGTTACGGAGAGGTTGCAGATTGTGGTGAGATGAGTAATAAGGGCTGGGGAGAGGGACCAGAGGAGGCAAGAGGGGAGAGGGTCGCTAGCGCAGGTGGTGGGGCGAGCAGCGGAAAGCAACCTGAAGACTTCTTCCTTGGTCCTTGCTTCTTTGAAATAAGTGGCTAGTTCTACAGCATTTAGATCCATCACGGGCCCTATTCTTTGGGGCTTAAGAGAGAGTGGAAGGTGTTGAAGAGTCATTTGGGGATGTGGGATAGTGAGGAGACAAATTGTTTGGCGTGGTGAAGGCCTAGGTTATAAGTTTTAAGCATGAATTTGAAGTGGAGGAAGTCTGCAGGCAGTTTTGATTTTCTCCACAGCCATTCAGAGCACCTAGAAGGCTGCCGTGGTCTGCGGTTGACGGCTTGAGTCACGAGTGGTGCAGCTTCATCCAGGGCATATATGAGGGTAGTGTGGTAGTGTTCAGCTGGCAGGTTAGGGCAGGGGAGGAGAGAGATAGGGTACAGGGAGGACTGGATGGTGTCAGCGAATTGTTGGGTGCAGACGGTCTGGAGGTTCCTAGAGGTGTAATAGATAGGAGGATCACGGGAGATGCTATGGTGCCTGATAGAGAAAGAGAGGAGATTGTGATCTGAGAGTGGAAGAGGGGAGATATTAAAGTGAGAGACAGAGCAGAGGTGGAGGAAGATTAAATCGAGAGTGTTGTCATCTCTGTGAGTGGGTGAGTCTGAGAGTTGTAATATGCAGAGGGAGGAGGTGAGCGTTAAAAACTGTCGAGGCAAATTAGGAGCTAGACTCATTAGTAGGGATATTGAAATTGCCAAGGATGAGGGTTGGGATTTCACAGGATAGGAAGTGGGGGAGCCAGGCAGCAAGGTGGTCTAAGAACAGGTGGGTGAGACCTGGGGGCCGATAGACTGCAATGCACAGGGACAGTGGGCGGAGGATTCGTAGGTTGTGGACTTCGATTGACTGGAAGGTGAGCAAGGGAGCCGAGGGAATGACCTCAAAGGTACAGTTTGGCGAGAGGAGGACGCCTACTCCTCCGCTGCACCTGTTGTCCAATCTGGAGGTGTGGGAGAACTGCAGGCCATCATAGGACAATGCAGCGGGGGGAGGTAGAATCGGACTGCTGTATCCACGTTTCGGTGAGGGCAAGCAGCATGAAGTGTTTGGTGGCGAAGAGGTCGTGGATAGTTTGTTGCACATGGATTGGGAGTTCCATAGAGCACATTTGAATGGGGCAGGGGAGGGGGTATTTTGGTGGAGAGCAGTGTGGGTTGTGCCTGGATTGGGGGATATGTCCCCTGCGGCTAGGGGTAGCAGGGTAGAGACGGTGAGCACGTGGTTGGGGGATTTCTGAGGGTGGCTAAGGTAATTTTTGGCGGATTGGGGGTGTTGCAGGCAACTGAGGAAGATGAGAAGTGCATGGGAGCTGTGCATGGGTGAGGAGAATAGGGAGGGGCTGATGTGGATGGAGTGTGTTGGGGCTGGGCATAGGAAGAAAGTGCTAAGGCTTAAAAGAAGAATAGCAGTGGAGGTTAGTGCAAAGAGGAGGGTATTTTTTTCTAGAGTGTAGGTGAATGTGGGATTTACCTGTTTTCTGCTCTGTCGAACTGCACTGTTAAACTGCATCATTCGACTGCATAAGACACTAGTTCCTGGGCACTTACTACTGGACACCCATGTGTGCCAACCACATGCATGGCAATGAGGCTACCACTAGATTTGTAGTTCAGGCTGCAGGACTACAGCTGGGAGTGGCTAGTTAGATTACACTAGTCAACCAGCTGGCCCTCTTTGGATAAACAAAATGTGTCCCAGCAACACTAAGATGAGAAAGAGGTGAGGGAAAAAGCTATTGGGGGAGGTGATAGGGAAAAATGCATGCGGTAACAAATGGAGTCAATTCAATTCGTATGGAGCAATGGAAAGTACCAATTCACACGCACAGGTTATGATGACTTTAAATGTCTAGAACTTACCTCCTCGTAGAAGCTGATCTGATTAGTTTGACAGGAACGATCTCTCATAAATTCATGCTAAGACTAAGTTATATACAGCCATATTCCTTGAGGTCCTCCTTAGAAACCCTTCAAACATTTTACCCACAATAGAAGTAAGACTTACCGGCCTGTAGTTTCCAGGTTCCTTTTCGACTCCTTTTTGAATATTGGCACCACATTGGTGATGCGCCAATCCAGTAGAACAGACCCCATCACTATAGAGTCCTTAAATATAGGAAACAATTAATTCCCTTGGAACCCGAGTGTGTATGCAAGTGGAACCCGGGGATTTGTCTATTCTAATCTTTTTAAGACGGCTCTGCACTTCTTCCTGGGTAAGACTGGTGAGATTAAGTGGAGAGTTTACTTTATCACTCTGCATCTCATCTGACATTTCATTTTCCTCTGTGAATACACTGAAGAAAAAGTTATTTCATAGATCTGTTTTCTCCTCCTCAACCTTCTCTAATTTCTCTTACATTATATTTTGACGGCCCAAGACTTTCAGTATTAAAGGGGTTGTCCCGTGAAATCAAGTGGGGTTATACACTTCTGTATGGCCATATTAATGCACTTTGTAATATACATCGTGCATTAAATATGAGCCATACAGAAGTTATACACTTACCCACTCCGTTGCTGGCGTCCCCGTCTCCATGGCGCCGACTAAAGCTGCTTCTTTAGTCGTACGAACAGTCGCGCTTGCGCACCGAAGGATTCCTCTTCTGTCTACCTCCGGGCTTACGAGCTGCGTCCTGGCTCCTCCCTCTTCTCCGCGTCATCGTAGCTCCGCCTCCGTCACGTGGTGCCGATCAGCCAATTAGGTGGCTGTAATCGGCAGTGGAACACAAGACAGGAGAAGATAATCCATGGTGCACCATGGGAAAAGACCCCCGGTGCACCATGGGAGAAAACCGCGGTGCACCTTGGGAAAGGACTGGGGGCCATCTTTAAAAGAAGAAAAGAAGAAGCTGCCTGAACGGGGATGCAGGTAAGCGATTTTTTTTTTTTTAAATAACAAAGGGATTGTTTTTAACGGGGCACAATATGGGGGTATGTAGAAAAAAAAAAATTGATTTTGCCGCGGGACAACCCCTTTAAGCGTTTTACTATTTGTATAGTTAAAGAATAGTTTAGGGTTACTTTTACTCTTTTTGGCCATTAGTCTCTCTGTCTCTATCTTTGCTGCCTTTATCTGGTTTTTACATAATTTCTTTTTTTTCTTATAGGTTTTCAGTGCTTCTTTGCTGCCTTCTTGTTTTAGTAGTGTATACATGCTTTCTTATTGCTGTTTATTGCCCCCTTGACATCTTTATTGAGCGACATTGCTTTTCTCTTATTCCTAACCCTTTTACTCCTGTAAGGTAATATAAACCTCTCACAGTAAGTATTTAAGGTATTTTTAAACAATTCCCATTTATTGTTTGTACTCTTATTTTTAGGGACATTATCCCAATCAGTGATATTAAGGGTATCACTAAGCTGATCGAATTTTTGCTAAAGTTTAGTATTTTCGTAGCTGCCCGATAAATCTATCTTTTGAAAGACAATTGGAAACTTTTTATATTATGGTGACTATTTGCCAGCCCCCCCCCCCCAACCTGCACCCCTTTATTCTGTCAGGTCTGTTGGTCAATATTAAGTCCAAAATGGCCGTCCCTTTAGTCAGGTCCTGTACAAGTTGGGTGAGGTAATTATGTTTAGTAATTGACAGGAAGTTGCTACCTTTATGAGATCCACAGGTTTTGGCTTCCCAGTTTATATTCGTATAGTTAAAGTCCCCATAATAATTACCTCACTGTGATTTGCTGCTTCAGCTATTTGCTTCAGTAATAGGTTTTCTGTAGCTTGTTATATTTGGTGTCTATAGAAAACGCCTATGAGGATTTTATTGCTGTTTTCCCCTCCACATATTTCCACCCATAAAGACTCCACAAGTTGATCTCTCTCAAATATATCTTTCCATAATGTGGGCTTTAAAAAAAACTGGATTTTACATAAAGACAACCCCCCCCCCTTTCCATGTTTTATGATTTATTCTGTACAAACTGTAATCCTGTAGGTTCACACCCAGTCACAGCTTTCTTCCATCCAGTTCTCAGTTACTCCTACTATGTCATAGTTTTCCTTAAACTTTATTACTTCCAGTTCATCAGCTTTATTGGTCAGACTTCTAGCATTAGTCACCTTACAGTTTAGAAGGTTTTGGTTATTTTTTATATTCAGTTTATCCCTACTCACTGTTCTGCCAGTTCTACCTGTACTAACCCCTCCCACCGCTCCGCCCCCATTCTCTATTCTCTCACAGAAAGAAGGTTATTGGGCTTTGTTGTCCAGTTTCAGGGCATATGACAATCATAATCAGTAGGGATAACATCATAAACATTTGCGCAGAATATTCCACATGGTCAGTGGGGGGATATCCAATTCTCTGCTCGCTCTGACGGTGGATTTCTGAGGACTTCGTGTGAAACTTGCATGGACACGCTCTGCTTTTTCCACGCTTACTGGCGTCCAGCTGGGTGGATGTTCACCAATTTTAATTCAAACTTTGCTGATTGGTTGATGATTTTGTTGCAGATTTGCAGCAGATTTCATCCCTTCAATTTGAACTCAGTTGAAAAGGTGAAACCTGTTGCAGATCCGCAGCAAACTCCGCAACTGAATTGTTCCAAACTAGCTATGTGTGAACTGTTTCTTGCATTCATTTTAACCTCTTAACGACCAGCCACTGTTTGGTTTTTCGTTCTTCTTCTTTCATCCCCATGCTCCAAGAACTATAAATATTTTATTTTTCTGTCAACATATCCAAATGAGGGCTTGTTTTTTGCAGGGCAAGTTGTATGTTTTAATGGTATCATTTAATATACTGAAAAACTTTTAAAAATGTCTAGATGGGGTGAAATGCCAAGAAAAAAAATGCAATTGTGCCACTGCTTAGATGCTATGATCTGCATGACCACAGCAATTAAGCAGTTATCTTCTTCCTGCCACAGGATGCCCATGTATGTCATGGGAGGAAAGCATAGGCATGCAGATGGTCTGAGCTCAGGAGCTGAGCCAACACCATAGGCAGCAGGAGCTGGCTGTAACTGACAACCAGGGTCCTGCTGCAACAGCAGGGATCAGAGATAACACGGATTCCTTGTTAACCCCTCACACATCACAATTAATGTTAGTTGTGGCATGTAGGCGCTTTACGGAAGGAGTGAGCTCCATCTGCAATGTCATCGGTCCTCAACCATCCAATTGTGGAAGGATATGAGAATTGGACACCATGGCTATAAGGATCGACTATTTGCATATGGGGGTACAATGTGGACACTATCACTATATCAGTGACAATGGGACCCTATTACTATAGGGGGGAATCAAGTGTATATCTGCATATGAGAGGTACAAGGAGAACATTATTACTATATGGGGGAACAGTGTGGTTTCTTTTACTGTATAGTGCACTATTTGTATATGAGAAGTACAAGGAGAACTATTAGAATATGGGGGCACAATGTGGGCGCTATCACTATATCAGTGGCAGTGGGGTGCTATTACTATATGGGGACAGTAACTGTATATCTGTATATGAGGGGTAGAATGAGGGAATTATTACTATATGGAGACACAATGGAAGTTCTATTACTATATGGGGCACTAGCTGTATATCTGTATAAAAGGAGTATAATGGGGTACTATTACTATATGGGGGCATAATGTTGGCACTATCACTATATCAGTGGCCGTGGGCCGCAATCACTATATGGGGACATTAACTGTATATCAGAAGTACAATGAGGGCACTATTAGTTTATGGGGACACAGTGGGGGCTCTACTACTATATGAGGTACTAACTATATATCTGTATATTACTACATAGGGGTACTTTAACTATATGAAGGCACAATGGGGGCTTTACTACTATATAGGACACCTGGGACTAATTCACACTTGCGTATGCAATATTGGTTTATGAAAAACGCACTGTGTTTCTGGGTGTTTTTGGTGGGTATGTGCAATTTTTTTACTTCCGTGTTGCATCCATTTTTTATGTGCACAAAAAAAGGTAAAAGAATGCGACACAATGAGAGCATCTTTACTGTATGGTGGCACAATGACGGCACTATTACTGTATGGTGGCACAATGAGGGCACTATTACTGCATGGTGGCACAATGAGGGCATTATTATTGTAGGGAAGAACACAAGAGGCACTATTAATGTATAGCGACACAACGAGGGCACCTTTACAGTATGGTGGCACAATGACGGCACTATTACTGTATGGTGGCACTATGAGGGCACTATTACTGTATGGTGGCACAAAAATGGCATTATTATTGTAGGGAAGAACACAAGAGGCACTATTAATGTATAGCGACACAATGAGGGCACCTTTTACTGTATGGTGGCACAATGACGGCACTATTACTGTATGGTGGCACTAAGAGGGCACTATTACTGTATGGTGGCACTATGAGGGCATTATTATTGTAGGGAAGAACACAAGAGGCACTATTAAAGTATAGCGACACAATGAGGGCACCTTTACTGTATGGTGGCACAATGATGGCACTATTACTGTATGGTGGCACAATGAGGGCACTATTACTGTATGGTGGTACAGAGGGGAATCCCCAGGTTCAAAATTTGGCCTGGGGCTCATTCGATGCTAGTTACATCCCTTTATAACACCATACTGTACGTAGGAATCCATCCATGTGCATGAGGCTTTATACGTCCGTCCTTTTTAAAAAACAGGTAAATGTTTTAATTCTGCATATTTTCTTATTTGTGAAGTAGATATTTTATGCTACTGCTGCATTACTGTCTCATCGCTGTTCCCGAATGGCAATGACATTTCTGCAACTCGTAGAGAACTAAGTCATTATGACATCCTGCGGACCCATGGGCAATCAGCACTTTACGCACCACACTCATCTGAAACAGGAGATTTATTTTGAAGTGATAATTGGCATTTTTGGGGGGGCGCTGTCATACAATATGGACCTTCCTAAATTGCTCTTTCAAAGTTAACAAGTAAAACGCCCTGATGGCCATGCCTTGTAATAGACATCATAGAGAGACGGCGAGGGGGAACACATAGATCATTCACAGAACTGTCCGCAGCTCCCGAGGCTTATCCAATTTACGTAACACATGTTGGGCTTTTTTGGCCATAGAAAACAGTCAAAAGGTCATCGGTGGCCATGTGACTCCACATCAATGGGCTTATGTCTTACAGAAGCTTAATCTGTTGTGAACATGAGCATTGTTTTGGAGGAAGAATTAGGAATTGCTGGCAAATGGGCCAACGCTCTTGTACAACGGTCAGTACAAAAATGTCAGGAGGCAAAAACACGGAGCGGATTACTTGTATCCTGAATCAACTGGAACAGATATTCAAGGGGCTATCCAACCTTCATGAATTAATGACCTATCCTCAGAGTAGGATCCATCAGGCTACATCAATATCTGATTGTGGGGACTGCCGCATGGGATCCCTGCCAATCAGCTGATTGAAGGAGCGGCAGCACCTGGGGGAGCGATGAGACCTCTTCAATTTTTATGTCATTCCAGGGCATTGGGGGCATTCAGAAGAGATTCTACACCAGTTTCTAGCATAAAATAGTCACAAGTGGGGACTTTTTGCGGTGGTCCATCGAACAGTGGGAGGAGGATATAAGCTGGCAGAGGCTCAGGGAATGGTGGACAAGTCAAAAAGGGACCAAACGTTGCTTTGGGGGATAAGAAGAGGTAGATCAAGTCGGGAGAGGTCACACAACATCATGACGCAACTTCACCTACCCGTCCACCCAGATTGTATAACTGACACCTCTTGCTGTGGACTTCCAAGGGTGAGCCAAGTTAAATCAAAGGTAACTGCACTGTAATCACTATCACTGGAGGTAACTGCACTGTAATCACTATCACTGGAGGTAACTGCACTGTAATCACTATCACTGTGTAGAGTTGTTATCTAGCTATTATTTGGTGACCGGATTATTTAGAGGGATACTAGAGCTGAGCTGTTGTACTGTGTCAGCTGGTTTATAGAATATATATATCTTTTTTTATATATGACAGTTTTGAATTTTGCAATGGAATCCATAGTTCTATGTACGTCTCTGACTATAGTAGATAGTCATGAACCTTGAGTAGCCCTGAACCACCTATGCATTTTTATGCAGGCATTAGCAGCCAGTGCCCCCATATGGGGGATGCCTGTGGCTGGTCTCTCATTATGGGGTCATCACCAGCTGGCTTTACAGCATAGTCCCATAATATAAGAATGGTGGCAGCCAGATATTAGATTATCACTACACTTCTAGGAGAGATAATGGAGGGGAAAAGTTGCACATTGTGTTAAATCACGCTCCAAACCATTCCCTTGTTACCTTTTGGTGAAAAAGGTGGCGACTCTGATATCAGCAGAGCGCCGCTCTAGTGTTGGCAGTGGTTTAGGGGCTGTATTTGGTGACAGACGCCTTCTAAAGGTGTAGTACAATAAAAATAAAGTCATCATGTGGTGCAACTGCAGTGATTCCAGCAGCTGATGTGTAAGGGGGTAACCCTGCCACACATTATTCTCTATGGGAGCAAAAAGGCATTGCATGACATTCGCATGAAACTCACACGTACACGTGAGAGCGATGTTTTTTTTCTTGGCTCCCATAGGGAAGACCGGGCAATAAACAGAATCGTCCCAAAATGGGACATGCAGCAATTTTTTGCTTTTCTCAGAGCTGAGAGAAAAATCATGCATTAAAAATAGAGATGGGCTCCCACTAGAGATGAGCGAGTATTGTCCTTAGCGAGTACCTGCCTGCTCGGAAGAAAAGGTTCGGCTGCCAGCGCGAGTGACAGGTGAGTTGCTGCAGTGAGCAGGGGGGAGCGGGGGGGGGGGGGGGGGAGAGGGAGAGAGATCTCCCCTCTGTTCCTCCCCGCTCTCCCCCGCCGCTCCCCGCCCTCCGCCGGCAGCCGAACCTTTTCTTCCGAGCGGGCAGGTACTCGCTAAGGGCAATGCTCGATCGAGTAATTGCCCTTAGCGAGTATGCTCGCTCATCACTAATTAAAAAGAATGGCTTATTTTCCCTTGCGACCTCTGTGCATTCAATTGGGGTCGTGGTAATGTCCCGTGCGCAAAACACCCTGCACTAAAAAGCGCCGATACGGGCGCAAATCTACCTCATTCATAGCCTACGTTGCACATTTGCGCATATGCTCGTATGCCCTTATATGGATATTTGGATATATTTGTAAATTCTCATTACATATACGTAACATATACAGTTACCCGCACTCTTCTACGGAGTCCAACCACTTAGCCCACCTGCGTGCAATCAAGTTGGTATTTTTGTAAACGATGCTGCCTCCGCCTCCGTCCGCCGCGCCAAACATGACCCCCACCTGCAACGGATCCATCCCTGCACAGAGCTCTGGCCCTGGAGAGGTTAACGCCGGTGTGGGGCAGATAATCCCGCGGACGGGGCGCAGCTCCCAGCGCCGGCCGTACAGTGGAGCGCCTCACCTCAGCTCACCTCATTTCAATATTATTTCTTAATTAATTAGTCGGCCAGCTGCCGGCTTTTTTCATTCTCTACTGTAATCCATTCAAAACATTGCTGGAATCAGTTCACTAAACCAATCTCCCTCCTAATTCACTTGGCCGGCTCTGCTCAATATCAAGCACAATATTATCCTGCGCGGCCTTAATGCTTCATGTCGGTCCCTCGCAGAGCGCCGCTACGCTAAACGGATCTGGCTGACGGATTGCTGTCTGCTTACCATCAAAGCAATACTTCTAAATGTACCGAAGCGACGGCGCACCCGAGTAATGCAGTGCAGGGTTATAGGGGCGCTCCAGGAGCTGAAAAAAACACGGCGACTTTCTTTCGGAAACAGCGCAACACGTGTCCACAGGTTGTGTCTGGTACTGCAGCGCATTGCTTTTTAGGGCGGAAAGGCTTGAACATTTAATATTAACCCTTTCCAATCCACTGTCTGACGTCTAAAGACATTCTGATTAAAGGCTGTACAGCTCCGATGTCGGAAGACGTCCGGCAGGGTATTCTTACTGTATATTACTGGCTGCTCTGTTGTTGAGGGCCTCTCCAGCATGTCACATACCGCAGTACTGGCTCTAGCCAGCAGATGGCGCCATATATTATATTGTCATAATAAACAATTTTTACCAATATTTAATTTTTTTTTTAATTTTTAATGTCACTCTCTATGTTTTGCAAAAAAATCCTGCAGTTCTCACACTGACCACGAAGCTTAATGATAGTCTGGCACTTTCTGTTCTGTAGAGAAAACTTATTATTATCACCACAGACAGGACTGCAATGAGAGGTAACACCTATATATAGATAGCACAGGATCCAGCCTTCACACTAGATTATGTCACAGCTTACCTCCTCCACCTCTCTGCACAGTGACCACGAAGGCCGGCTGCACACAGGCGGATTTGCATTGCGAATCCGGAGCGGGTGTCCGCCTCCGGATTCCGCAGCAAATGCCGCCCATAGAATGCTATGGAAAAGCGCCTTTTCCTGCACGCGAGTTGAAATCAATTGCGATTTTCTGCTCACGGAGGAAAACTCACAGCATGCCTTATTTTTGTGCAGTCTCCACACGTACGGCTTCCATTGAACTCAATGGAAGCCGTCTGACCCGTGGCCCTTCCGCAATCACATTGCGGAAAGGTCGCGGGTAGCTGTGTAATCACCTAGCGACGGTACTGAAAAAGCATATTCGATGGCTCGCCACGCGGACCATCTGCAGTACAGGGAAAGAAAGAAGCGGGTACGCTCGGACGTCGGACAGGCAAAGGGTCGGATTCCGCTGCGGGATCCCACATTCGGAATCCGACCCAGTCGTGTGCAGCCAACCTAAGCCTTATAATAGTCTATTCTGTAGAAAAAACTTCCCAGCCGTCATCACAAGCAGGAGTACAATGAAAGGTGGGATGTCATAGCATATAACATATCCAATATTCACAATAGGTGATTGTCACTGCTCACCTCCTCCTCCTCCATGCACAAGTCACAGAGCATGCCCACAACACTCTCCCATAGAAGACAGTAGGTGGTGGTCATAGCTCACCTCCTCCCTCTCCATGCACAAGTCACAGAGCATGCCCACAACACTCTCCCTTAGACGTTTGTGGGTCAGCTCCTGTCTATGGTGTGAGTGGCCCATGAGGCTGCTGTGCAGAACACATTTGTGTAGGTTTGCAGAATAATCAAATTTTTATTAATACTTCAGTGGTATAGGAAACGTTTCTGGTGACATGTCCAACAGATTCGGGGCACTGTGTGCTGTCCTAATCTCTCTTTGGATCTATGAGTTTGGGGCCATAGACAATGTGACCCCTTGCATTACTTGTGGGACTCCTGGGTGTGTGCTGTTACTACTGGTCTATAGAACAGGAAGCCCTGTCAATGCTGGCAGCTGCATCTAAGATTTAGTGGAGGGGAGTGGGGTGGAGGAGGTTCTAACAGGGCTTAACGCAACCTTCCGGGCCTAGACAAACAAAGATGGCCGCACCAGCTTCTCTTACTACCCGATGCACACTGTGTGTTAGTATGCATCATTACTCTACACCTTGATTGCCCAGTACTGCCTACATCAGCGGTGCTGGCCAGGTAGATCAGCTTCCAGAGTCTTAGACTATTGATGTATATTATGCACCGTGTGCCATCCTTGTTGCTCCAGCAGGCCCTGAGGGTCACTTTAATAGACTAATGCTAAAAGTATTGTGCACTGCAATACTGATGTATTGCAGTCTATTTTAGAAGTGATCAAAAGATTGCAAGTTCAAAATACCCATAAAATTAGATTTGATAAATGTTTTAAAAATTTTCTTAAGAATTACAAATATTAAAAAAATTCTAACTCCACTTTCCCATTTTTTGAAATTAAAAATACCCCAAATTAGAAAGTACAGTTGCTACCAGCACACCCATAAGAGTCTGAATTAGTAAAATATTACAATGGTTATCCCACAAAGTCAACACTATACCAGGATTGTGGTTTTTTGGTCACCCTATCTCCCCCCCCCCAAAAAAAAAATCGAATAAAAAGTGATCAAAACGTCATACATAGCCCAAAAAGGTGCGAATAGAGATTTCAGCCCATTGTGCAAAAAGCAATTCTCACACAGCCGCATAGACGGAAAAATAAACAAGTTGCTGATCTCATTATGTGGCAACAAAAAGTTTTTTATGGAAAAAGGTCTTTTTGGATGAAAGCATAAAAAAAAAAATACAGTTATACAAGTTTGGTATCTCTGTCACCGTAATGAATTTCAGAATCAAGTGAACTGGTGATTTTTGTCATGCCGCGAACACAGTAAAAATAAAACCGTTGCCCGGTTGTGCTTTATTTTCTTTTTGCTTTTATATTTTTAAAAAAATGTAAAAACTTGTTAAAGTTTTTCACTACAATATAATGTGAGTCCCAACACAAAAACATAAGCGCTTGGTATGTCAACAGAAAAGTGAAAAAGTTATCATTCTTAGAAGGCGGGGAGGAAGAAACTAGAACGGAAAACCAAAAAATGCCTGGTCTTTAAAGGGTTAAGTTACAGCCCTGTAAAGGCTCAAAGGAACCAATCAGGTGCCGACTAAATAACCATATCCAAGTAGCGGCCATAGGGAACGCCATTGCTTTCTTTGCACTTCTTTTCTACTGTATTACTTCTTTATACTCCAGCCAGAGACCATGTACTATACCAGCAAACAAGAAAGTGTGCCGCAGCCGAAGATACAGGTTGCGGTGGATGGCGGTAAGGTCAATTTAGTAACAAACCAGAATCAATACAAAGATCAGATCTTTGTTTCTGCGATATATGGCAGAAGATGCGGGGAGCGCTATAAGATTGGGCCCGGTTCTTCCGTGACACAGGCGAGCGGTGGGTAGCCATGAATAATCAATCACCTACGAGGAAATTCCCTGCAGCTCGAAATCAGTCACCTTTTAGGAAAGTTTCAAGTTGCTTAATAACTAAAGAGTTTGTTATTTAGTTCCCCTCGCAGGTAAATGTCAGGTTTACTTATAACTTCGGGGACTGATGAGATCCTTATTATCTCATCAGCTGGAGGTTGATGAAGGAGAAGGCATCACTGTGAATCTCATACAGTTCCACTATGTGCATTGAGTATGTGCAATGTCGGTCATAGTTAACTTGTGCTCCTAAGGATGGCCGTCCGTGACCTTATCCTATGGCTTGATCTGATGAAGAGGCGTGGATGGTTGTAACAACTTCCTTCCATGAGTATTCGACAAATTTGGACTCAAGTATACTCATCAAATTATGGGTAGGTGGCCTCAGTGCGGATTGGTGAGACATCTGCCTGTCTATGACCACCTGGTGCCATGCGTTATAGTTATAGTTATAGCAAAGTGGTGCTGTAGTTGGATAACAATCGTTGGCCCCATAAGGCCATTGCTAACCACAGTGCCACCATTGTAACTCAACTATGAAGCTTAAAGCGACCTTCCAATTTTGAGATAAAATTCTGTCCCGGGACCAGAAGGGGGTACATTACCTGCAGTTGATTTTGTCAGCTGTTTTTTTTGGTTCTGCTGGTTCGAGGTCCTGTTATTAGTCAGCCAATATGGCTGCATTCATCTTTAGACCACCAAATTGTCCATGCTGCATTGCTATGTCTACCAATGTACTATACTTGCTCCGCGATTGGCCAGCTCCGCTCACATGGTCAGTGCTGGCTAATCACAGAGCAGTGCTGTTAGATCCCCTATTCAGACTAACTTCTCCCTCAGACCCGGGTGTCGCCTAGTCCTCTCTGTAATCAGAGCTTTCTTACCTACTTCCAGGACTGATATTGCTAATTGCTCCTGGGCTTCTCTGCTCAGCTGTAGGCTCTTTGCCAATCTCCTTCCTATATAGCTGTGCTGGGATGTCCCACCATTGCTGCAGAGTTGTTGTCTGAAGTCTTTCTCTCTGGCTCCTAGCTTGCTCCTGTTTGTGTAGGTAACCTCTTTGCATTCTGTGTCCTGTCTGTTCCTGTACTCCTCTGTATGTACTCGGCACCTGTTCCTCTGTGTTTCCTTACAAGCCTGTCTCTTCGCCTGTCCCTTGTTTTCTCCCAGTCCTGGTCTGTCTTTTGTCATAGAGGTGTTCTGTCCTGTCAGGGTCAGGCAGCGCCTAGAGGAAGACCCTGGGGTTGTTCTTATCAGGACGCCAGCCGGTCTTCCCTCTCCTGCATACTAGCTCAGGGCTAGGTACCTTCCCGAGTTAGCATTCCCGGACTGGGTCGCAGTGGTATCTCACCTCCGCATGCTAGAGGATCAGCTGTTGGCTTTGCCGGATCAGGTCATCGCATATCTGGTAGGTTGATCTGGTAGGTGGATCCACGTCCACTTCCCTAACAAGTGCATAGTGCTATTAGAAAATAATGGCACCCGGTACTAGCAAAACAAGACAACAGCTAACATATTCAACTACAAATAGCGTACCCCTCCACCCTCCATCCCAGGAGAGAATTTTTTCCCGAATGGGAGGTAGCTTTAAAGTGGTATTCCCAGAATCATGTTTTGTCAGCTATCTTATTGGAGGCAGGGGGTGTCTTACTGTTTACCACTAAGACCCGCACTAATCCCTAAAAAGGGGGTCCTGAGTCTCTTTCTCTTCTCTTCTGCAGAGCTTGAATAGAGTGAAGTCCGAGTATTGTGGTGCCACTCCTTTTTTTTTCAAGGGACTGTCAGAGACAGGCAAGAGACCGCTATTTCTGGTAGCCCCTTGAAATGAATGCATCATGGCTGGACACTAAATGGCAGAACTCAGCTTCACTTTTACCAGTTGCCTTACCCGGGAACTAGTAATGTCCCCAAATAGCATAACAACCATATGTTGCACGAAATGTTGATATAAAGCCCGTATCAATGTGTCCACTGATGCTATGTTGCAAGAAAAAAAATTGTGGCGTGCTCAGTCTTTCTGCAATGTTCTATTTTTTCTCTCCCATGTTTGCCTATGGAGCCTCCTTGTTTATCGCATCCCACGAACTTGCAATTTTCGCGCAATGGGATGCGAGTTTCGCAATAAAAAATTGTGTGGGTTTTTTAAACGCGCAATTTTATCGCAAGCGGACGCAATGCGAGATTATTCTTACAAAAAAGCGATATTGCTGAAAAATCACGGGAACAAAGACACAATTTTGTTGTGATTTTCTCATGGCAAAATTGCTGTCGCCCGTGTGAAAGAGGCCTAAATGCTTTCTGCATGTCTCTCACTAATCTCTCCCTAACACTCTCCCTAAGCCCTATTTTGTCCCTATGGATGGCCCTGTCTGAAACACTGTCTCTGAGAACAGGACGACATTTGGACACAAACAAGACCAAAGAAGCAAATACTGGAATGAATCAAGGCAAATAGAAAAAAAACAAGGAAAGATTAGATAAACTTCAAAAAAAAGGAAACGCACCATGGACTAGAAAACTATGGAGTGAGACACCATGAATGAATAGACTAGACAAGACTGGACTAGAGAAACAAAGAGCAAGATACACTGACTGGACAGACTAGATAAGACTGGACTAGAACAAGGTACTTACACCTAGAACAAGTAATGCTGGATAGCGCACATGTTGTCACAACTATCAGCCTCACCACACTGCTGAAACCAAAAGTATTTATAAAGAGGTGAACCAGTCATACACTCCTCTGTGCATTGAGGCTGAGCAGTGTGGTCCGCTGATGTCCTTTAACAGGTCATAGCAACTGCCCCAACAGAAACTTAAAGGGCAGGAGAAAATGATGCAGTGGGAATTTTGAGACATATTTCTCCGCTTGTTGGTCCCCCCTTATAATTACATTATGATAGGCAATTGCTCATAATACAATACCCTAATATAATACTCCAAAATAATGTGAAATATCATTCCCTAAATCTAATCACTGGTATTTCCCCCAACACTGGGTGTTCAGCTTAGCTTTTTTATATAGCTACAGAGCCAGAGATAGCCAAATCATGCTATATAGTAATATATATATACATGAACCGAGACCACAGACGAAGACATAAACACTAATAATTCACGTTCTCCCTACAGTATATAATAAGCAGTAGCAGCTTGGAATTATTTGTCAACCTATTAAAATATAGAAACCTAAGCAGCTGAGTCATCTCTACAGCACAGGGAGATCACTCTGCAACACTATCCCCTAATTATTCCTATCAATCGCTGCATGCTGGGTAAAAATAATCCAACCATAGAGGCTCATAGCTAGTACTAAATATCTTGATGGGGATCACCACCTGCCAGGGGTCTTCAGGCACAAATGGAAATGTTTCTGTGGGAAGAAAAGGAAGTTTGAGTTAACAAATTTATGATATGTGAAATTAAATATACCAATTGTTGATTTATTAAATGATTTACTCCCCGTAGGTCAAGTAGAAGGGATTGTAATACAATATATTTCCTTTCCAATGTCCCAAAGAAGAGGCATAAATCTATCATATATGTAATGTATAGCATTATGGATTTAAAGGGGGCCTGCCAGCTTTGAGTCTTCTGCACAGTTCGTGCACCTATTTTTGGGGTGATAGAGCGAGAACCAGGATTTTGGTAAGTACAACCCCAATTCTAAAAAAGTCAAGGTGCGGTGTAAAATGTATATGGACGTTAAAAAAAAAAGAATGTAATGATTTTAAAGTCTCATATAACTATATTTTATTCACAATAGAACATATTAGAAAGGGGGAAGGGAGAGAAGAATAGAGGGAGTAGAGACTAAAGAAAGACAGAGTTGGAATCAGCAGGACCATGGCTGAAAAGCTATGAATAGAGATGAGGCTAAGGCAAATTACTCGAGCGAGTATTGCCTTTTTTGAGTACATGCCCGATCGTCTCAAAAGATTTAGGTGCCGGTGGGGGGGGGGGGGGGGGGGAGCGGCGGGGGAGAGCAGGGAGGAATGGAGGGAGATCTCTCTCTCCCCCACGCTCCCCCCTGCTCACTTCCGCAACTCACCCCCGCCGGCACCCGAATCTTTTGAGACGAGCGGGCATGTACTCGAAAAAGGCACTACTCGCTCAAGTAATTTGCCTTAGCGAGTACGCTCGCTCATCTCTAGCTATGAATCCAACCCCATTGACATAAGGACCGGACAGGTCTTTAAAATTTGGTAGTAAAGAAAGATGAGCGAGCACCCAAATACTCGAGTCCGCATTATTTGAGTCGAGGTTTTCGTAAAATTCCTAGGTTCATCTCTCTCTCTCTCTTTCTCTCCTGCCTCCCAGACAAAAGATTTGCCAGTGACGCGCGCTGTGTCGCGGCGGAGAGGGGCCAAAACAGGCACATCACAGCAGGGAGGAGACAAAAACTGTGGCGGGGTCGAACATAGCTTGATGCTCGTTCAAGTAACGAACACCATCGAGTACGCTAATACTCGAACGAGCAGCAAGCTCGGCAGAGTATGTTCGCTCAACTCTTGTAGTAAAAAGGATATTAAAAGCAGGTATTTCAAATTGGGGAAAAAAATACCCTTGCCCATCACGTAGCAATGCCACCATTATCTATGGGTTATTTGTGGTATTGCAGCCACATTGAAGTGGCCAGAGCCATGCCATAGTCAAGAATTGCAACTATTTCTAGAAACAACAATGTAGACCCTCCAACCAATTAAAAGTCTGACCCTTCTTCATGAGACAATCCCTGTCCATAAACTCTATGGACAACATAGAGGAGGGTTCAGTAGAGAGAGCTACTCTGCAAGAACAAGAGCCACTGTGGCGCACGTGGCACATCAATGCATTAAAGGAACACTAAACATAGGAAATGTACAAAAAGTACAAATAAAAATCTCTTAGTCTCCTCTTCTCCTTGGATCCTATTTTGACTCATACAACAATGCATACTTTGGAATACAATATATATATATCTTCTGTTCCAGGAAATCAGCTATATCTCTTCCTTCTTCTCACCATCTAGGTCAACTCCACTCTCTGCTCTGTCTGCAGTAAGACAAAAAGATCATCAAGCTCCATTCCCTTGGCTGAACCTTGCCCCTTCACTGGTCTTCAGGTCAAGATAGAACAGATTGTATGAAGAATAACCTCTGTGTTCTCTGCAGAATATCTACAACTTCTACTGATAATTGCGGATCTGGTGGAAGGTGAGCAGAAAAGCCAGTAATGGTGCAGCCGTTCCAAGTGACGAAAGTCCAGAGGAAGGTATTAATAACCCAACTTCTCTTGATTCAAAGCATGAAGCCTTTTCTTCTCCTGTCTTCACCCATCCACTGTAATACCACATGCCCTTTCAGCTGTACTAAGTGGTCTCCTCCAGCTTATCACTGAAGAACAGGCTTTATGCCTCGAAACGAGTTTGTTTTTGCTGGTTATTAATAAAGAGAAGTCTCGATAATTCCTGCCTCTGGACTTTCTTCACTTGGAAAATGTTGCAACTTTCCTGGTTTTTCTGCTTACCTCCCACTGATTTACATCACACACAGCTTTCTGTCATGGCATCTATATATACCCCCCTAAATATAGTCTTCGGCACTGATTAGAAATGAACGAGCGTACTCGTCCGAGCTTGATGCTCGTTCGAGTATTAGGGTACTCGAGATGCTCGTTACTCGAGACGAGCACCACGCGGTGTTCGAGTCACTTCCATTTTCTTCCCAGAAAAGTTTGCGCCGTTTTCTGGCCAATAGAAACACAGGGAAGGCATTACAACCTCCTCCTGTGAAGTTCCAGCCCTATCCCACCCCCCCTACAGTGAGTGGCTGGGGAGATCAGGTGACACCCGAGTATCTAAACTGAGGCCGGCCACGGCTCGCCACAGATGCACACTGAGAGACATTAGGGAAAGTGCCGTCCTGATTGTAGCTGCTATAGGGAGAGTGTTAGGCTGTTATCTTCGTCTTCAAGAACCCCATTGGTCCTTCTTAGGGCCACATCTGACCATGTGCAGTACTGTTAAGGCTGCTTTTAGCAGTTTTGCACATTTTTTGTTTTTTTTGTATATCGGGCGTGCAGACCATAGCGTCCTCAGTCTGCCGTCATTTTACTGAGTATAGGGGCAGTACTGGTGAGGCAGGGACAGTGGTACAGGGAAAGAGATATACTGTCTATATAGGCAGTGGGCTTTTTCCCAAAAATTTGAAAAAAATACTATATTTGGGCTGCCTGTGACCGTCTTCAGTTTACTGTGTGTCTGCTGGGGGTAGTAGTCACTCATTATTACCCAGCCAAGCCTGTGACCATCTACAGTTTACTGCGTGTCTGCTGGGGGTAGTAGTCGCTGATTAATACCCAGCCAAGCCTGTGACCGTGTACAGTTTACTGCGTGTCTGCTGGGGGTAGTAGTCGCTCATTATTACCCAGCTAAGCGTTACAGCAGGCTTGCGCATAATTGTTTCCTGGCTCTGCTGTGTCCGTTACATTATCGCCGTCATCCCACCAGAGGGAAAGAGTATACATAATATACGCTGCATACAGTGTCTGTCTGGTTTTTCACCTCACCATTTTAAAAAATTGAAGCAAAATACTTAAGGCCTACCACTGGCCTTTGGCCACTTGACTGGTTCTGCCCTGTGAATTCCAGTAGCTCAGTCATACGCAGCTAGGTCTCACTACAGGCTTGCGCATAATTGTTTCCTGGCTCTGCTGTGTCCGTTACATGATCCCCCTATACTGTGCTCCCCCTATACTGCTGCTAGTGATATGTTACTCGGGCCTGTCTGGACTGCTACTACTACTGAAATGGAACTAATACTGTGCTCCCCCTATACTGCTGCTTCGGAATTGTTACCGGGGCCTGTCTTGACTGCTACTATTACTGAAATGGGCGGTTGGGCAGCATGTTACCCAGGAAAAATGGCAGTGGAGTGTCATGCAGGCAGTGATTGTGCTTTGTTGGAGGTAGTGTGGTGCTTAGCTAAGGTGTGCATTGCTAATGAGGGCTTTTCAGAAGTAAAAGTTGTTGGGAGGGGGGGGGCACTCTTGCCACTATTGTGGCTTAATAGTGGGACCTGGGAACTTGAGATGCAGCCCAACATGTAGCCCCTCGCCTGCCCTATCCGTTTCTGTGTCGTTCCCATCACTTTCTTGAATTTCCCAGATTTTCACAAATGAAAACCTTAGCGGAGCATAGGTCCCATACAAAAATGCTCGGGTCGCCCATTGACTTCAATGGGGTTCGTTACTCGAAACGAACCCTCGAGCATCGCCGGAAGTTCGACTCGAGTAACGAGCACCCGAGCATTTTGGTGCTCGCTCATCTCTAGCTCTGATATACCCAAACTCTTACAAAGTTTTTCTGGAATACACAAGGGGCGTTCTTTTTTTTAAACTCTCTATACTGACTTTATTGGAGGATCTGGCCTTTACCCAGAGAGCATTGCATGTCCCATATAAGACTTCCTCCACTAGGAGAAACATCACCCCCTGCCCTCATGTTAATTGCCTCTCACCTAGGCAACCAAAATGCTTCTGAGCACTGATGAGAGGCAATAGCCCCCAAACAGCTGTCTGTATATGGGTACTCTGGTTTGGCTTATATCCCCAATCATATTGCAAGGCCTGTTAAAAAGTCAAGTATTGACTTCTAAGGCAGCTACTTTTCAATAGGTGGCGCTGTGCAGGATTATTCCATCACTCATTGGCAAGGATCATGCAAAAAATGCTGCAGACTGACCAACTGTGAGGGCAACATTATCTCCTGATGATCTGATCCAGTGTTTCCCAACCTTCTTAGCCTAAAGGGAACCAATGGGAAAAAGTTCTTACCTTGGAGCACCCCTACTAAACAGAGCTTCACCATCCCTTATACCTCTCTCTTCCCCTGCCTGAGCAGTATATGTGTGACTAAATGCCTGTCTCCACCTTGCCCAGCAGTATACATGTGTTGAAACCTCTCTATCACCTTCCGGGTAGAGAGGTTTGAGTTTGCTCTTACACTTTCTTATACTTGCTCTTGTGTAAGTCTGTAGACATTCCACATGCATGTCCTTCTTCCTGAGTGAGAGCGCTCCACTCTGGTATAGCATCAGGACGAGGAGGTGGTGAGGCAGTGTGACTGTGAGTTGTGAGTGGAGCTTACTGGCAGCACTTTGTTCTCTTCCCACTGCCCATAGTGCTAATGGCCAGATTAGCACTATGGTAAGTGGAAGGAGAGAACGCACTGGAGGCCAGCTCTAGACATGACGCACAGTCACGCTAAACTTGCCTACCTCACCTGCTACCAATGAGCTGCTAATTCGGATTCCCTAGGTGAGCGTGTCTTGGCATTCCTGGCGAGTCCTCATGGCGCATTGGATGGATCAGCCGTGATCAGTTTTTTTAACTGGCCTCTATGGCCAACTAATGATGGTCTTGAAGAATAAGCTTCCTTTCATCCCGTTGGTAACTTGGAATTCCATAATTGGGTACTTGAAAATGATTTTTTTAGTCCTTTTTGTGAACCCCACATGTAATATTTCTCACTCTGCTTTTTGTCTAACATTTGAGATGTAAGGCCAGAAATTTGACAATGTAGATATGAAGTCATTGCTTTAAAGCAGGGGTGTCAAACTCATTTTCACCAAGTGCCACATCATCCTTATGGTTGCCTTCAAAGGGCTGATTGTAATTATAGGACTGTATAGTGACCCCAGTAGTAATAGGGTTCCCCATAAAAGCCCCAGCATAAAGTGACCACCATAGTGACCCCAGTAATAATAATGACCCCCATAGTGGCCCCAGTAGTAATATTGACCCTCATAGTGACTCCAGTAATAATAGTGACCCCAATGTAATAGGGTCTCCCATAGTGGCCCCAGTCGTAAGTAACCCTAGTAATGAGAGTGACCCCCATAGTGGCCCCCATAGTGACTCCAGTAAGATTAGTGACCCGAGTAGTAATAGGGTCCCCCACAGTGTTCCCAGTAGTAAGAGTGGCCCCCATAGTGACTCCAGTAAGATTAGTGACCCGTGTAGTAATAGGGTCCCCTATAGTGTCCCCAGTAGTAAGTGACCCCAGTAATGAGAGTGACCACCCATAGTGGCCCCAGTAGTAATAGAGTGCTCAATAGTGGCCCCAATAGTGATACTAGTCCTTCATAGTGGCCCCAGTATCAATACTGACCCCTATAGAGTGGAAGGATATTACAGGATATAAATCTTAGGTTAAATCCGGGTATACAGCAAGTAGGAAATATTAGGGGTTGATCCAGGGATTAGTCTGATTGCCATTAGGGAGTGGGGAAGGAATTTTGTACCCCAAAAGGGCTAATTGGCTTCTGCTCTTGGGTTTTTTGGCCTTCCTCTGGATCAACAACACAGGAGGATAAACAGGCTGGACTAGATGGACCTTGTCTTCATTCGGCCTTACAAACTATACTATGCTATACTATACTATGCTATGCTATAGTAGCCCCATTAGTAATAACTGACCGTCATAGTAGTCCCAGTAGCAATAGCAATCCCCTATTGGCCTCTGGCCATGCAACATCCCTACAGACTTTCCACTCACCCAGCCTACAGCCCCAGTCCAGCGGCGGAAGCTACTGCTGAACCTGTGACCACTGACTTCTCCCCTCGTCATCCGTGTTGCATACAGCACGGCGCACGCAGACACCGAAGGAAAGAGGTCAGCGGTCACAGACTCTGCACTACCCGGACCGGAGCTGCAGGCTAGGTAAGTAGAGGGCCTGTTAGGATGTTGTACGGCCGGCGAGCCACGTAAAATTAGGTGGCCGTCTGACTTCGGCCCGCGGCCCTTGTGCTTAACTTGTGTGCTTTAAAGTGAAGCTGAAGACTACATAGTATTCTGATGAAGTCATGAAAGAAATCTGAAGTTTACCATGACATGACCTGAGGAAATTCAAGATGTCAGCCTGGTTTCAGTGACCTGAGATCAATACAATGGACACAATTCCACTGATGGATTGTTTTGAAACACGTTTCCATTGGATGCCTGACCAATGGCCCATTGTCCGCAGCCAGCGAGCGTGACTTTTTCATTATTCTTTATTTCACCAGACCAATTCATTATGACTGTGGATACATTTAAAGAGTTCTTGTGGTCCATTCATCACGTTAGACTCATATTCTCAGATATGTTGGCACTATATAAATATTTTTATACGTTTTCTTTTGTCATCGTCTAGAAACCAACTCGAATCCAGAATAGAAGACGTTTACTGAGACTGTGCAGGTCGTTAACTCTTCATGATATTCCACCTTTAACCAATAGAGCCCGGAAACAGGGAGGGTGGGAAGTTTTAGGCCTCATGTCCACGGGGAAAATCAGGCCCGCCGCAGATTCTTCATGTAGAATCCGTAGCGGGTCCCTCCTGCCCCGCGGACATGAGGCCTAAAAATAAAAATAAACTCACCTGCTGCGGGCCGTGCGTGTCTTCCCTTCTTCGTGGCCGGATCTTCTTTCTTCGGCCCGGTGGCGTGCCACACGCATGCGCCGGGCACATCCGCCGGGCCGAAGAAAAAAGATCCAGCTGCGAAGAATGGAAGAACCGCATCGTTCAGAGCAGGTGAGTTTAATTCTGGTACGGGTCTCCCGCGGATCCAGACGGCTTCCATAGGCTTCAATAGAAGCCTGTGGGAGCCGTCCCCGCGGGAGACCCGCACGAAAATGGAGCATGTCCATTTTTTTTCACGCACACGGATCCGCACCTGACGGGAAAAATGACATCCGCTGGTATTTAACTACCTGCGGGCGTCCAATGCATCCCTATGGGGCGCGGATCCGCGTGCGGGAAAAACGCTGCGGATTTAAAATTAGAATTATGCCGTGGACACGAGGCCTTAGAATAATATGAATGGCTGAGGTATATTCACACAAACGATTTTCCCGTCCGACTTACATAAGGAAACAATTGCTCCGAAATTGGACGGAAACCGAACCCATTCATTTGTGTATGTTCATGTGTTCTTTTCTAACTCGGGCGGAAAGATTGAGTAAAAAAAAAAATCACTACATGTCCCATTAAAGTAAGATTTTTGGATGAAAATCGCCCATTCAAGTTTATGGCCACGTTTAAAAAATAGTCTGGCACTCGCATGATGCAAGTACAATCCAATATTAATGCAGGTAACCATGGAAACCATAGTTATAAAAAGAGAGAGAGAACTAAGGGCTTCTTCAGATATTTGCGCACGTTTTTGTGCACGTAAAATATACATACATATATCATCGTGCAGAATTGGTGTAGCCTCAATCTAATGCTGTACTGCTGCATCATGGGATTGATTTAAAGGTGAATAAAATAATGATTTCACTCTCAAGATCATATTTGATAAGCATCAGACAGGGGGCTGCACTGCATGGAAGTGGTTGTAACACTCCTGCATGGAAGTGGTTGTAACACTCAGAGGAAACCTCCAGAGTGGGACAGGCAACCAGGTGGGGGGGGGGGGCAGGGATGGAAAAATGTGTTTTTGGTTTTTTAACTATAAGAAGTGTTAAGCTTTTATGATGTCACAATTCACACAATTGTTCTTTATAACCTGATTTATACTATGAAGTCACTTTTTTTTCCCATTTGTTCCCAGACTTCGTTGTGATGATACGACACCAGCCAGCTTTGTTGCATTGTTCTATTGTATGATGTTACAATAGTTGAGTTTGACTTTAGTATTAAGCTGTGTTTTATAGTGATGACGTCACAAACCCGTCATTACCTACACTCTGTACTCCATGATGATGACGCAACAATAGTGTTTGTCTTTGTTCCGAGGGTGGGTTCTATTCAGGTGATGTCACAAAAGTGGTTTCATTGTTCAAATTCTACTGCAATGATGTCACCATTTTCTTGATGATGTCACTTCAGGGATTGCCTTTATTATTTGCGGTTCTATTGTGATGATGTCACAATAGTGGTTGTCTTTATTCCCATCGTCTTCTATATCGGTGATCTCACAATGGTGGTTGTCTTTATTCCCATCATCTTCTATATCGGTGATATCACAATGGTGGTTGTCTTTATTCCCATTGTCTTCTATATCGGTGATATCACAATGGTGGTTGCCTTTATTTCTAAACTCTGTTACATTGCAGTGATGTCACAATCATGTTTGTCTTTATTTCTGTTCTATATATGATTTTGATGATGTTACACTCAGTAATGCAACACGAACAATTTGTTTTACTGCAAGCATGTACTTAGTCTAAGGGCTTCTTCACATGAACATATGGTTACAGTGTATTATGTGCATGCGTTTTGGACGCTTAATACGCTGTACCAGTTTGCCATAGGTTCCCATGCTGCCGTTCACGCATATTGCTCGGAATACACCCGCAATAAAGATCACAGAATGTTCTATCTTGGCACGTATTAGTCGCGCATACATGCCAAGATAGTGCATGGTGATTGGGGGTACACATCAACTTGCTGCGCATTGCGTAACGTTCTCATGCAGGCAGGCGGCACACAGCAAAGTACGCTTCTGTGAAGCTGCCCTAATGCTGACTACGATCCAGTTGTTAGCGCCCAATATCAGCGCCCAACGGTAGCAGGAACACTGCAAAACCTACAAGTCTCAGGCTACACTGTGACACAAGATAACCCACAATTTACGGTAAACTGCCCAAAAGCATCAACTCTATTTTTTCTAATAAAGTACAGGGCCGGGTAGAGGTTGGTGGGATTCCCCATCCACTAGGGGGACTATGACCTCCATGGTTGGCCGTTTAACAATTGGTAGAAAGGAAGCCGGTTTGCCTAAGCCGATACAGGTGCCACCCTTGATGTCATAGTGGTCTTCTTGGCCATAGGTGGAAACAGGACAGTAAGTATCTCATGCCCTGGGTCCAGCCAGTTTAGCGTAAACTGTGGCCTATGGCCATTGTGTTTAAATTGGGCCAGGGACAATATACAGTAGGGGGTCAGGAACTCGGGGGGTAGTCTGTATATTGACGGTCACTCTACTTGCTAGAACGTTTATTAACAGTAGTAACACTTTGGCCTTTTCAGCCGCACACTGATTTTGCGATCCACGTAATGGAATAATTATATTAAACAATATCTCCGACAAGACCGTTCCTGGCCAAAGTCTTCTTGTGGTAAGGTGTTAGCTGGCACACCAAGCCTGTTAGAGCAGCCATGCTCATTGTCAAGAGATAGAGTCTGGGTGCTCATAGTCGATGGCCAATCACCATAATGCTCTGGTTGGGTACCAACGGCAACAAAATGTTGATGTGAGAACCTCTGGATGAGACCATTTCGGTTAGTGAAGTGTTGCAGGTAGGGCACCGTTGCTACATTCTTGCCCGTTGGTATTTTTGATACTGGTCAACTGTAGGGTCCGGACGGCATGAGGCAGGGTAGCTGTCTACCTGGTTTCCTGTCATGCCCGAAGCCCAACAAGCTCTTCTGTTTGCTCGGAAATTGGACAGAGATAACATTAGAATAGATAAGGATCGGCCAGACCCAGAGACCCCCTGTGCGCTAGTCCCCCACACTCTATGACATGTATATTAAAGGAACAGTACACCACATGTCACATCAGACCAAACTGACACGTAACATCATGTTACCCCCTTCCATTGGCCTTGGAACTATTGCAATATCTGCCTATGGCAATAGTAACTGTTTTTCTGATAGGGTTACACTGAAGTTGTGTCCACTTTACTACTAGCATGGACAACCTCATGAAGCCTGAGCCCGGCGTCCAAGTTTTTGGTATGAGATGTTTAGCAATCCCTAACGAGTGTTGGATACTACCTTTGGTCATCATGTGTATATATGGTTTGGCTTGGGCTCCGTTCACACTAGCGTCATGGTTTCCATTTATAATAAATCCACGACAGCTGTGCCGGATCAGTTTTTGAATAGATATTGATGAATAGTGACGAACCCCTTGACTTTAACGAGGTGTCAGGTTTCTGTTGGGACTTCGGTATGTATGACGTTAATTATTGTAAGCGATGACATCAATGTAAGCAGATCTAAAGCAGTCTGTGCAACTTGGAAGGACTTGCATGGGGCTGCTTTGACATTGCCTTTTGCAGTGTTTGTTTGCTATATGCCCTGGAGAAGCTCCTGACGCATGTGTCAAACGTCTCCACGACCCTCCGTTCACCCATCCAGAAGTGTCCTTGTGGCCTCTGTTGGTCTAATATACTTTATGTAATTGTGGAGTCTGCTGCACTATTCCATTCAAAGGCATCCAGCAAAAACGTATGCAGCGCATATTATTATTTAGCATGGAGGCCAACGAGCGATGGATGCCTATATGCCTATACAAAACTGAGGCATCTGTTAGAGTTAAACGTCAGGAGATCCACCGGACGTGCCAGACTCCACGAGGCTACAGGGCAGAATTCACATCAAGAAGTGACAATAAGTTTCTATGGATTCCCATAGAGAGTATGGCGTGCGGCTTCAATGTGGAATCGGCGTGGATTCTGAGCCAAATTTGCTGCATTCTTCTGCCATATGAACCTACTATTCCAGTTGCTTTTATTTCCTCCACTTGTTATACTGATTATTCTTAGTGATACTTTGTATATTTTTACATAATTATTTTGCTGCATGTACATCACATGAAATCGTTTTATACGGAGAATCCCTCCCCTAGGATTTTCGGATTGGACAAAACTTTCTGTGTGATTCTAACGTTGTTATAGGTAAGTGATTACAATATCAGAGCGAAAGGACCATTTATTGTGGAGAACTGACCCCTTGTAGGGAGGCTCTAGTACGCCGTTGTACCAACTCTAGCTTGGATACAAGATGTGATACGGGCGGGCATGGAGGCTCTAATACCCTGTGGTACCACTTCTAGCTTGGATACAAGATATGATACGGGCGGGCATGGAGGCTCTAATACCCTGTGGTACCACTTCTAGCTTGGATACAAGATGTGATACAGACAGGCATGGAGGCTCTAATACCCTGTTGTATTGCCTCTAGCTTGGATACAAGATGTGATACGGGCGGGCATGGATGCTCTAGTACCCTGTTGTACCGCCTCTAGCTTGGATACATGATGTGATAAGGGCGGGCATGAAGGCATACGGGTTCCATATGCTCTCCTGCCGCATATCGCTCTACATTTGCTGTAACTTAGCCTCTAGATTGTGCAATCTCGTAGGCAGTGGAAGTTGGCATCCTAGATGTTCCCATACATGTTCTGTTGGTGATAAATCTGGCGCCCGGGCGGCCACGGAAGTGTGACAATGTTGTGGAGGCATTCCTGTGACCCCCTTGTGTGTGCGGCTGAGCATTATCCTGCTGGAAGACTCTTGGGAGCCGCCATGAGAGGAATACCAGTGGCTGCCGGATGTCCTGAACATACCTGGATAACTTGGTTCCACTCCGTAGCGTCCAGTTTCGTCCTTCATGACACCACTACAAATGGAGGTGTTCGATGTGTGTCTAAGGCAATACATGTAATGGGCGCCGTGAGACCGAATATCCTTCAGCTAAGCTCCTGGAAATAATTCAGACAGACACAGGGGTGTAAAGATGGTGCCACCTGTCCCTGGATGGTGGACAACAAAGCAGTTCGAGCTGCTGGTGCTGATCGGATGATCAGATGTTCCTCTCTACTGGTGGTCTGTCAGGGGTCATGAGCCCGATCACCTTGTGTGCCCTAACACATCCACTGGTCCCAACACCTCCTAACAGTCTGGTCAGACGCTTCTCTCTACTGGTGGTCTGTAGGGGGCATCCTGAGCCCAGTCACCTTGTGTGCTCTCACACATCCACTGTTCCCAACACCCCCTAACAGTCTGGTCAGACGCTCCTCTCTACTGGTGGTCTGTAGGAGGCGTCCTGAGCCTGGTCACCTTTTGTGCCCCCATCCACTAGTCCCAACATCTCCTGTCTGGTCAGAACAGCCCGGTGGGAGACAATTCATGGATACGACCATCCAGCTTCCCATATCCCAATAATGCGCCCCTCTCAGACTCTGGTAACGGGGTGAAATCTCTTCTCTGCGTCGTAGAGGCGTCTAGTGGTCAACAAGCTCTTCATAAGCAGAAGAAGAGGTCACTACACACAAGGAGCCTCCGAGAGCCTCTTATAGTCCAAGGGGGGAACCACTTTTAGGGCCTCAGTTGACAAGACCGTCCATTTAATCACCACAACTCTCATCATTTACAGATCTGCCTGACATGGAACAGCATGCTGAGTTCTTCAAGAAAACGACAACTTCTTCTAGGGGCTCGATTATTTTGACAAAGAGTGTATTTAGAATATTCAGGCTTTCTATCTTTAGGGCTCGTCGCTGAGGAGCACAGCTCTGAACTTTCGCATATTTCATTCCAAGTATTTTTAACCAATTTTCTGCACTAATTCTACTTTCTGCTATTTTCTAGCGTTTAAAACCCCAGGTGGCGCGATGTTCCGGATCGCAGACTCCTCGCAGCCAGCAATAACTAATATTTCTTCACCTAGGCCTAAAAGATTGCTCATGAATTGCTAAGTATTCAGCTTTACAAACCCTTCGAGAAATGTTTTACAAGTTGCTTTTGGGATTTGGAAAAATGCAGATTGTGAATAACATGCAGTCACTTTAATTTTCCATCAAGTTTATCACAAAATCCCCACAAGGTGACTTTTCATCGCTGTGATAATGCCGGCTGCATAGTCAAATTTACACCAACTCCGTGTTGTAAAGCCAACGCTGGCGGAATAATCTCTTGTGTATTTTGTTTGGGGACCTCCAGGCTGACCTTTTTTCTCTCCGTTCCCAAATTTTACAAGGTGTAATGTGCGATGTATGGTTAGATACTCAGGCGAGATAACAACCCTGGTTCTCATGATGACAGCTCATGAAAAACAAAGTATTGGAAGTTAGTAGTGTTTTTTCAACATTATTAGGAGAAAATTGTGCGTCCTAAAACAGTCAAGCGCCTTAACCCATAAGTAATGGCGTACAGCGAATGCTATACCCGTACAAATAATTCTCCTACTCAACCTTAGGATGCATGGACACTATGTTGACGAAACTATTGGGACACACATAGAAGGTGATGAAATTCCATTTTATTCACATTTTTCAATATGCCACATTGTCCGGAATGTCTCTGTACCCATTGGTGTTGAGGGTGGTCTTCAGTATAACCAATGGCCCTAGTTGTTCCCAGCAGAACCCCCCCCCCCCCCCCCCACAGCATAACAGAGCCTCCTCCAAACTTTACTGTTGTAATCACACAGAAACCACTCTCCAGGCAACCGCCACACCAAAGTGCGATCATCCAATTGGAAGATGGTCACTGTGATTCATCTGTCCACAACACTTGCTTCCACTCATTTACAGACCAAGAACGGTGCACCAGGCATTATCACAGGCACCTCCGCATTCACTGCTGGGATGTTGTGTGCGGCTGTTCTTCCATGGTAACTCTTCACATGCCGTTACCTACAGATGGTTCTGGTACTAATGATGTTCCAATGGCCTGTGAGACCTCCTAAGCAAGGGCAGAGGATGTGTGTGATGCCTTCACAGCTCGTACAGGGCTTCGTTGTCCATGTTCTGTCAGTTTACGAGCTCTTCTTGAACGTGGTGGCACCGCACACACCGGATGGTTCACATCTCCCAATAACATGGCCAACAGTTGACTCTGGAAGGTCCAGAAGCTGTCATGTCCATACTGATTGGTTGGTGACCGTCCACCACCAGATCCCGTTGTCAGCTCTTCACCTGGGGGCATCCTGATGGTTTCCCGTTGTCAGGTTTTCAACTGGGGGCATCCTGATGGTTTCTATACGGAGATATACCAGTGTGATAATTTTTATACCTAATGCTCACACATCCGATCTCCATATTCCCTTCGCCTGAGAGCACAGGATTGGGCATGGGCGTACTACTGATTCAAGAATATACTGCCCCCTCTTTGTGTTTTCAATTTCATACTTTGGTTTATGGAGTTTTTTGCCTCATCAATACATGTCTCCCAAGCATCTCAGGTTCAGTGGGACAGTCCCTGATTTTGTGTGTTGTCCCGCCAACCTGGAGACAAGGTAACTCCACAGTAAGTACTTGCAACTTCACAGTGCCGAGACATGATCCTTGAAGGATGTGGGTGGCCTGAGGAAGCTGTTGATCCTGATAGTGAAGCATGTTGCTGGTTGCCTTGTTCCTTTACTTGTTGGTAAAATGAAGACATTTATACTTACCTTCCTGGCTCTTGGTTCGGTGCCGTGAAGTTCCAAGTACTTGTTGTGGGGTCACCTTGCTTCCTGGAAGCGAGTGAGGAACCAGAGAGGCGTGAACCACATCAAATAGGGGAGCAAAAGAAGTGAAAATAGGATGTTTTTTCATTTTACTGTATAAAAAGGGGGCATTATTGTGGGGCCATGCAGGGGTATCATTACTATTATTGTGAGGGGGGCACCAAGAGGTAAAGGGCACTATTACTATGCGGGGGTCACAGAGGGACATTATTACTATTGAGGGGTAATTGAAGGGCACTAAAACTATGAGGGGTCACTAACAGACACTATTACTGGGAGGAAACACAAATGACATGGCTTAACATAAAAGGGGCATGGCCTAGGGAGAAAAAAAATGCTGTATTTTTCCTTTTTTCATTGCTCTAAGGTTGGGAGGTATGAATTCCATATGTAACCTGGGAGTAAATTTGGTAGCATATTCTACAGAAAATGAGGCTGCCCATTGGCACCATACACCGTCACATGGTGCACCTACACCTTCAATGTACAGACCCTTGGGAACTCTATGTGCTGCCATACAGTGCCTTAAAGGGGTGTTCTCATCTAAGACTTTCATGGCATATTCACAAGATATGCCATAAAAGTTTGATAGATGGGGGTCCACCTTTTGAACCCGCAGCTATCTCTAGCCCCCAGTAACCCCGGTTGAATGTGGTGGTCACGAGCGGTTGGAAAGTATCAAGCAGCGTTCTGGGGTATCTCCATGCTTGTTTTTCGAATCCCTTTTCTAAACTGGCTCGCTCCCCAAAATTTAATTATAGCCAATTATATGATGAGATGTTTTACAGCAGGGGAGGACCCACTAACTTTTATGGGGGACTGTTGTGGGCATGCTCTGTGATCTGTGCAGGGAGGGGGAGGAGGTGAACTGTGATGATTTTTTAAACATAGATGGTGACATTGAAAATTATTTTAAAAAAAACTCTTAAAAATATGTTTAATATAAAAATTTGATTTACGCAAGAGATCATTTTCTGATGACACATTCCCTTTAACTCTATGGCTGTGTTAGAAGTAGGACAGTCACTTTAAAGGGACACTTATTTATTCATTTATGATGCAGCTATTCCCCCCGCCTAGTATATATAAGTAAGCTAGTGTTACCTAGAGACTGCCTAGAGAGGGACACAGACACTCCTATCACAGTTACTGATGATGATCACACAGCTGTCACACACTTATAATAGAGCAGATCACAACTCATCCTCCTAATTATATACGTATGGTTTGTAGATTTTTGTAGGTGAATATAGAAGATAATTACAATTAAATTGTCTCCCCAGCAGGTAAAAATGGTACAGCCTTAGGGCGCCCACCCACTGGCGATTTTTTTTCCCTGCGAAATTCGCAGCATTTTTTTCTCTGCAGGGGTCTATGGGACTTGTAATGTTAAAATCGCGATCGCGCAAAATCGCAATTTACCGCGAAATCGCGATTTTGCGCGATCGCGATTTTAACATTACAAGTCCCATAGACCCCTGCAGAGAAAGAAATGCTGCGAATTTCGCAGGGAAAAAAAATCGCCAGTGGGTGGGCGCCCTAAAAGGGCATCTGTCATTAAAAAAAATTCTCTACGTACTTATTCCTCCTCCGTCAGTCTTCTTACCAGATCTTCACCTCATCGATCTTCTCCTGGCTCCTCCAGTCCCCTGGATCACATCACCACAAGCCGTCCAGATCCTCTTCTTCCTGTTATGTACATTCTCAGCAGTCTCCTTCCAGCAGGTCAGTGTACCTGGTCACTAGTATGTAGCGTTCACTGCCTAGCAGGGAATGCCGAATCTTTGGCAGCCTGCTTTAGTGCGCTGGCGCGGGGTCTCGCCTCTATACATACTATATGAACACTAGCAGCAGTAACCCACACCCGTGCACTAAAGCAGGCTGCCGAGGATTCGGCATTCATAAGCTAGGAAGTGAGCGTTACGTCACTAGTGACCAGGTACACTGACCTGCAGGAAGCAGAATGCCAGCAATGTATGCTACATCACATGAAGAAGAGGATCTGGCCGGGTGGAGGTGATTTGCCCCAGGGATTGGAGGAGCCAGGAGAGGATCGGTGAGCTGAAGATCTGGTAAGAAGACTGCCTGGGGAGGAATAGGTAAGTAGAGAATTTTTTTTATTAATGACAGAACCTCCTTAACTAATTATGTGTTGATGCATCATGGGTTAATGTGAAACTGAAAGTAAAAAACCTCAGCTTAAAGATAGTGCCTGATAAGTATCAGACAAGGGGCTGCAATGCATGGAAGTGGCTGCAATACACCTCCAGAGCGTGACAGGCAATCAGGTGGGGGGGGGGGGGGGGTGGATAAATGTGTTTTCATTGGAGTGTCCCATTAACCCTTTGCAATCCAATTTTGGATTCAGGGTTTCCTAGGGGGCTTTCTCTGTCTGCCATTATACAATGGCGCCATCTGCTGGCTAGAGCCAGTACTGCGGTATGGGACATTATGGAGAGACCCCCGACAACAGAGCGGCCAGTAATATACAGTAAGAATACCCTGCCGGACGTCTTCTGACATCTGAGCTGTACAGCCTTCAATCAAAATGTCTTCAGATGTCAGACAGTGGATTGGAATGGGTTAAGACATATCCTAGAACAACTTCTAAAAAAGTAGTATAAAAGCAATACTATTACTACTACCTGAAGAGCTGATATTACATTATATTACATCTTGTATATTATACTGTATTACACTGTATATAAATATATGCAACATTATTATCACATAATGTATAAATATATATATATTATTTTTACTTATTACATTATATTATATTTACATGACATTATTATTACATATTCCATCATTTTATATATATATATATATATATATATATATATATATATACATTGTATTATTACTTATTACATATTCCACTATATTATATATACACACATGAATACATTGTATTATTACATATTACATTATTGCCCTTTTTGCACTGGCAGGTTCAGGAATGTTGTTATGGTTTATAACCCGTTATCCATGTCATTCACGTCTCTTGCCACGCAAAACTCAATCGTTGGAGTAAACAAAGGTGTTCTCAGTGAGGAGCATGGGGTCAGAGCTGATAGGAGAGAGGCAAAGTCCAGGTATAGGTAACAGGTTAGAGGCCAGGTACAAGATAGCAGAATCAATGAACTATACAAAGGTCTCCTCTCACAGGCCGGTCTTATCAGGAAATGACCACCAGGAAACAAGCAGTGACAGGAAGCAACCAGCAGTGCAAACAGTGGAATTGCAACAGGTGCATCAATGACAGACAGTCGTGCCATCAGCAAGGTATCCACTGGTAAATAATTAGTCACAGGACTGATCCTACCACGTCGGCTCCGGTGACTGCAGAGGGCCATTAATTATATGGGGTCATTAATTTATACAACCTTGGAATGATCCGAGTCCAGGGATCCAAGAACACAGCCTGATGCAGATATTAGTGAGGGGGAACAGTATGTCCATCCAAGGTGGCCGCAAGCATCAAGGAAAAGAGGTTTATGGTGGAATGACTGATCGTTCGGTGAACGAGTGTATCGGGGAAGCAGCCGCACATAGTCCATATCAGCGGTTAGAGACGCTCCATCTGGTCATACACCGGGCGACCGAGGAACATTCTGTCTCGGAACGTTCTTGCAAGGAAGATCCATGCACAGAAAAATCTTTCCTAAGTGCGAAGGATCTTTTGTCTGACGGTTGGATGAATATTCCCAATGTCTGACATCCTTCCAGATGATGAAGTCTGTAATCAGTCATTAGAACAGGGGTCCCCAACTTAAATCAGTTTAAGTGTGAATCCACATTAGATGGGAAAGTCCATCGATCTGAGTGGCTTCCAACGAGGCCCGGTCATCGGTGCTAGACTAGCCGGTTACCAGGATTTCACTACCAACCGCATGGGGTTTTCTCATGTAACAGTGTGGAGAGTACATGGAGAATGGTGTGATCGAGGAAAAATATCCAGTGAAAGGGAATCCTGTGGTTGGAAACAAGTCGTTGATGAAAGTGGTCAGAGGAGGATGTCCGGAATCGTTCTGACCAACCGGTACTGCACAGTCAAGTGCAGCCAAATACAACGCTAGTGCTAATGTGTTTGAAAGTAAGACTTGTCCTTGCTTAGCACAGATGGGCTATAACAGCAGACGACCTGTTCCAGCGCCATTGTGCCTAAAAGAAACAGAAAGACGAGACTCCAGGGGGGCAAAAGCGCAAAAATTGTATCACTGAGGAGCAGAAAACCATCACTTGATCAGATGAATCCAGATTTCTGTTGCACCATGCTGATGGGAGGACATAAATGGGCACAAGCAGCATGAATCGTTGAGCCCTTCCTGTCAGCTGGTCAGAACATGTCAGCACCTTCATCTAATTTGTGCCAGCTATAAGAAGCTTCCTGTCCGCAGGGGCCGATATTCCTGCAGAACAATTGTAACACCTTGTGAAATCTATGCCACAACAAATGGCTGCAGTTCAGAAGGCCAAAGGAGTCCAACGCGCTACTTGATGGGGGTCTAACAAAGTGGCCATTTATGCACTCTTCACCTGGCCAATGCCCTTTTTATATAACCGGGAAATATGAAAGTGATCTTCCATTAGCAGAAACAGCTTGAAGTGGTTGTCTAGGACTTTTGATGGCCTGTCCATAGGATAGGATAAGATATCAATGGTTGATTGGCGGTGTCCACCACTCGGGATCTTCATCGATCAGTTGATATGGGCCAACTGTTATTGCGGACAGAGCCAGAAGCCAACAGCTTTTTCCATAGTGCAGCTCCCTGTTTGGAAATGCAGGTAATTGAATTCAATGGAAGCTATGCTTGCTATACCAACCCAGACTGCTGCACTACATACAGAACTGACTGCTTCCGGCTTCGTCCACAAAGACAGCGAACCAGCAAACAGCTAATCGGTGGGGATCCCAAGAGACGGACCACTACCAATCAACTACTGATGATCGATCCAGAGGATAGGTTAGCAATAGTAAAGTCCTTTAACATTCACCATGAACAAGTGCAGTGTCTGAGGTGCGGACCCACAGCCGAGGAGATAGCGGGGTACAATAAGACCTTGTCATGGGGCTCTACTATCTCCTCCCCTGGGGGTAGCAAGTTACGGCGGTGGATCCAGAAGTTGGAAATAAGTAGTCCACACATAGGGATAACTTTCTGAGCAAAACGGGGAACGGTCGTTAGAGTTTACTCCAATAAACTGTTACAGTCCAAAACTTTACATAAGCCAGCAGGACACGGGAGCAGACAAAATAGTGGTGTGACAAAGAGGATTCACAGGATGACAGACGAGTCCACAGTCCCAGTTATCTGCGGGGCTCTGCTGTCGGCCACTCTCTTTCTCTCTCCAGATCTCTACCCATCAACACTCACATTTGGAAGTGGCACTCAGCGCTACATGGCGGTTCCTCTTCCTCTGTCAATGCTGATGGTGGCATTGGGTGAAGTAGGCCCAGGCCAAGCTGATAGGAATCTCTCAGTCTCTCCCATTCTGCACCACACAGACCAGACAGTGTCTGTGTGGCTCACTTGCAGAACTCCAAACTGAAGTGCTCTCTCTCCTCTCTCTTGCAAGACTCAGAAGCAAACTGACTTGCATCCACCTTGCAAACACATATATCAAACATGATCACGTGGCACACAACAAGATACATTTCTCAAACATAACCCGGACGTTAACCTATTCAGTGCTGCAGAGGTGCAATACACATCAAATTCACACACATAGAAGACACTGACCATACAAAAACACATGACAAACACCCTCATACTTATGGAGGGGCCCCGTTAATTCTGGGCCACTACACAAGTCTCCCACATTTTTAACACAGCACTGAGCAAGAGTTGAAAACAAACTGCTCGCGACAACTTTGTTTCAACATCTGTATCGCATAGACCGGGTCAATCCAGATCCGTAGATAGAGTATCAGCCGCTGAATATGGATAAATACTTCTATAAGAATTTCTAAACATTTTGTCGCTGGCATCCATCCAAAAGCAATCATTGTGACACCCTCGATAATCACATCTGCTAACTTCACTGTCTGTTCTTAATGTTCCCGAGCTCAATCCAACATTTACTGTGGGAAAAGACGATCTCGGTTCACACCGTGGGCTGCGAGGAGAGAGGAGCAGATGTTAATCACTTATTATTTTTCTTAAATTTGCAGAAAAAAAATCGTATTTTTATATTGAAAGGAAATAAAAGTCGTAATTTGAATATTTGCATAAATTGCAAAAACTCTCCCCCCCCCCCCCATAAACATCAGCATACATTTGTGAGACTGTGAGTCCCCTTCTACATGTCTGGAGGGGTGTTTCCTGTTCTGGCGTTGATTATCTTCACTCTTATCAGCCTGTCTGCCTTTTTGTCTTGTGTCTGACCGGCCTATTAGCTGTTTCTTTTCATGTCTGTCTTCTGGTGTTTCCTCTGTCTACCAGCCTTTCTACAGCTGTGGCTCCCTGGCTTTTGGTTTGCATTGATGTCTGCAGTTTAAAGCGATCGTCTGGTTTAGACGACCCATTTCAGTGCCCTATTAGGTGGCACTGTTTCTACTTGTGGAGAGCGCCACGTTAGCATAGGAAAACTTATAGACCATGCAATGCTACCTGGGAAAAATGTTATGCAAATTAGCTTTACTTCCCGAAACATAGTAAATAGTCTTCCACCTATCGGAAGATAGCTACAATATAAGTCAATATCCTCCTTTTTAACCGGCCTTTCAACATGACTGAAATATCCTAAAGTATAGTGGAATTCTGAGTTAGTAGACGGGATTCCTCTTTTTAGGACCCTCATTGTCACAGCACTGACAGCGTAGATTCTAGTGCTGGTCTGGGGTAACATGACTACATCAGCCCCCGGATTACTTGATACGCCAAGTAGCACATGTGCAGAATCACTTGGCACTGGATACCAGGAGATTAACATCTCCTGTCAGTTCCAGCACTGATAGGCTGGCTGGGATTTCTTTCAGCCCAGTCACCCTATCAGTTTCGATGTGAAGGTATTTAAACTGGTCCCTTGGTTCAAGGATTGCCAGTTATACGTCCTGTGTACTGGTCAGTGCTCTGCAGACAAGTGTGTTCTGTGCCCAGTAGTTACAGTGTTCAGTAGTTCTGTTTGGTGTTCAGTTCCATTCATGAACAAAACTATTCTGTGGATTATCGTTTAGTAGTCGTTGTCATGAGTTAATTTCAGACTGGCTACACTTCTACAGTCGGGTCGCCCTTTTCAGGGCAGGTGCTCCGCTTGAGGGGCTGGTCCGGTTTGGCAGTTTCAGGTGCTACTTAGTTGTCATATCACTGCTCTTTGTTGCAGTCTGTTCGGGTCCCTCATGCTGGTTTCTCGCACTGCTGCAGGCTTCTATGTAGTCCAGAATGCTGACAGAGCATTTCTTCCTGGTAGCAGGGCATGAATACCCCGCCTCCAGCAAGTGATTGCTCTGATTGGGTCATTGAGCCCCGCATCAGCCAATCAGAGCCGGCGCTCGATTAACCAATTACAGCCATTCAATGATGTCATTCCATGAATGGCTGTGATTATTATTCATTAAGCTCCATTTAGACAGTATGAATGTCGGGCAAACGATGCCCGACACTCGTCCCCGCACATACTCACTCCCATGCTCCTGCACGGGAGCTTGTATTGCTGGCTCACAGTGGGGCGGCAGGAGCAGATTTCAATTCTAGCTCCCCCCCCCCCCCCTGCCCCTCTCCAATCAGTTTACATAGTGGCTGTTCAATACTGAACAACTGCTATTTACACTGCACTGTCACAGTTAAACTCATCGCTTATGCAGGAGCACAGGAGCGTGTATGTGCGAGGGCGAGTGTCGGGCATCGTTTGCCCAAGATTCGTCCTGTGTAAATGGGTCTTTAGTTGTTTGCCAAGATATCGTTCATAGAGGGGATCTCCATGCAAATTCATTCGCAGGTCGTTCAAACATGACTTTACACCAGACGACTTTTGATCAAATAGTAACTATTTGAACTGAAACAACTTGTAACTTGTCACCCTGTCGGCGGCTGCGTTTACACTGAGCAACTACTGTTTCAATTCACTCTTTTGAGTGATTAATTAGCTGATTGTCGTCTCTTCTATATCTACCTTTAGCCAGAAGTGAGTAGTTACAAAGAGCGTCTCTCAGTCTGGAGGACCCGCCACATCCATACATTACACGGACAGCTCATTGAGATTAATGGGAAGCATGTAATGCTTCATTTTCCCTGTGGTGGCGCTGCAGTGGATTTGAACACTTACTGCCAGGTTTTTAACAGTATTTCATTGGGACCCCCAAAGTGGGGCTTCCTGTGATCAGCTTATTTTCTGGGGATCCTTCTAACAAAACAAAGATTATACAAAGCGGACTACCAAGAAGTTGTCTGATTTGGAAAACCCATTTTCAGATACTGTTGGGAACTCTGAGATAATATAGAAAATTCCTTCCTGTTCAAGACCCCCATAAGTTATCGAAAAGAGCAGAACAACTATCTGCTTCCGCTCCATACCCCTAAGTTTTGTGGCGCTGACAGTGGGCGCCCAATCAACTGATTGGCCAGGGTCAACTATTAGTGATCTAACCTGAGGATAGGTCACCAATAGTATTTGTGTGGAAAACCCATTTAAGGGCTCCTTTACATGGGTGTAAGGGTATTCACGCTCGCGGGAGAAGGACATGATTGCTCTCTGAATGGAGCCCAATCACGTTGTCTGGTGAGCGGATCCATGGTCCTTACTGAACTTTGCCCCACTGCCCTCCCTGTTCACATCAGCATGGAACCATGTTTGAACAGGCAGGACAGTCTAATGACTAGTTGGGCCAGCCTAATTAGTCACCAGTGTTAGTAATTAACACTGTGAAATCACGCAATTACGAGCACGATTTTGTGCAAATGGGTGCAAATTTGCACACCTCCATGGACTCCTAGGGCTGGGTTCTCACAGGGCGGATTCTCGGCGGAAATCTCGCGGTTTGGCCACAGCGAAAAACTGTGAGATTTCCGCTGGGAGAACCGCTGCTGCAAAACCCGCGGCGGCTTTGAAGCGGCCCGGCCACTCGCTCTTCCGCTGCGGCCAGTGCTCCCATAGAGGAGAGCGCAGCCGCAGCGGAAAAAAAAAATGGACATGCTGCGGTCGGCAGAAGCCTTGTCCACATGGCTGGCTAATCCCGGGATCAGCGGCTGCATGCGGATTTGCCGCAGTGAAATTCTGCACGGAATTTCCACGGCAAATCCGCCCCGTGTGAACCCAGCCCTATTGAGCTTCATTTGCGCAAATGCACGCAAAAATAGAGCATATCACGTATATGCGTGCAGAAAATCAACCAATGTGAGTGAACCCATTGAAACCTATGGTTGCGGTTCCTGATTTTCTGCTTGAATGAGCCTTAACATGTCAATTTTACTGTATTATGAGTTTTGTAAAAAAAAAAAAAAGCCCCTCCCCCTTAAATTATGCAAATCCGTTTTTTTTTGTTTCACTTTTTTTTAATATGTCGTGTCGCCTGTTAAAAAAGGAATACTAATGGAAAATATAACCTGCCACACAAAAATGTCAATGAGTAGATAAAAAGTTATGATTTTTTGAAAGCAAGGATGAAAAAAAACGACAAAAATAGGTCAGTCGGGCCGGGGATGAACGCCTGTATGAGTAGTAATCACGAACGGTGAGTGAGCTTATATTGCATCCCAAAAGTCCAGTAAAATGATCAATTACTTTATTTCTGATCTATACGTTCTTGGTTTTAGTCTAATTTCTTACATAGTACCGATCGTTCCTGCGGTATAGTGTCGTCAGCACGGTCGCGGTCCAGCCCCCCCCCCCCCCCCCCGCACACTAGACTCCTCTACAAATAGCAAAATGTAAAATACTCCTGAATACGCATATCCGTCTGCTGACTGCAGCAAGGACCTGCGTGACCCGCGCCGAAGCCCCCGACACCCCCCGTAAACAAGCCCTACTAGCTGACAACGTGGGTTTACAAGTTTGCAAAGGCCACGAAGAGTAAAACTTGCAGAGAGATGACTTTAATGCAGAAGTAATGAATAACGTGTTCTATCCTGAGGCAGCGGAGAGGGGTCAGCAATAATTTATACTCCGCTTCTGGTTATTTGTAGACAATAAATGGTAATTCGCACTGATACATATTTGTTTAGGCTCTAAACCCCGGCTACAGCGATGTGCAAATACTGGGATAAGATGCATGTCTGCAGAATCTCCCAAGTAGGCCGCAAGTCTGCTGCATATCAATTCTGTACACTGCCAGGAGAAAGTTTTCCCTTAAAGGCGTATTCCCATCTGGAGTTCTACATGATATGTCATAAAAGCCGAATAGGTGCCAGACCCACCTCTGGGATCTGAACTTGACTCAAGTTATGACCTCTACCCTCCCCAGTCTGACTGAATGCCGTAGCCGGGGTTGGATTGGACCTACGGAAACAGCCTGGTGGACTTTGTTACTTTGTTACTCTTTTGAAATTTTTAACCATTTAGAGAGAAATTTTTTTTCCTTTTTTTTTTTTTTTTTTTTTTTTACATTTTTGTTATTTCATCCTTGTTTTCTAAGAGTTATAACTTTTTTATTCTCCCATCGGCATAGTCATACGGGGGCTCGCTTTTCGTGTAACAAGTGATATTTTGCAATAGTACTATTTAATGTAGCCTATAATACAACCCCGATTCAAAAAACGTTGGGACGCTGTATAAAATATAAAGAAAAAAAAGAATGCAATGATTTGGAAATCTCAGATAAACATATTTTACACATACCGCGTTTCCCCCGAAAGTAAAACCCTGTCTTATATTATTTTTTGCCCTAGAAGAGGCACTAGGTCTTATTTTTGGGATGTCTTAGCAGGCTTAGTCTGGGTCCTCCCGCTGGTCTCCTGAGTTCCAGTACGCTTGCTTGCAATAGAACATCACTTCCTGTTTATGGGATTCATAAATCCCACCTCTAGGAAGCAATGGCTCTGATTGGTTCTCGACTACTGTTCAGCCAATCAATGCAGCGGGTGAAGAACCAATCACAGCCATCGCATTGTGGAGGTGGGATTTACGAATTGGCTGATTAGCATTCGTCTCTGCATCTCCGGCAGAGACTCTGCCGAGATGAACGCCACTCAGCCAATTTATAAATCCCACCTCCACAACACAATGGCTGTTGATTAGTTTTTGAGCATTGCATTGATTGGCTGAGCAGCAATCGAAGAACCAATCTCAGCCATCGCATGTGTCCTGGTAATATTTTCTAGCCCCTAATGAGTTTTGGTCACCTAGCAATAGTCAGGAGAGTGCTTAGCCTGGTGTAGAGGGCCTGTGTTTGGTAGAGTTCCTGTTAGATTGGGTTAGAGTGATAGTATAAAAAGAGACCCTTAGCTTAAGAGAGGTTGGAGATGAACAAGGATAAAGCCAGTGTGATGGGAAGGAGAGAATCTAAAGTGTGAGTACTCAAGAGCAAGCATTGTTTAGCCATAAAGGAAAGGGAGAAAAGAGGAGAGAAGAAGAAGATCTAAGTCAGCCATACATGGGCACAGCAAGACAGGAAACTAAGTCGGCCAGACATAGGCACAGCCAGCGAGCAAAGCTGGAAGGAAAAGCAAAGCATACAAATGCAATGTGTTGTACCAACCCCCTGAGGAAAAATGCAGAAGTCATTAATGCCTGCAGCTGCACCTGTTTATTCTAAAGTCATCTAATGTAAATTGTATGCAACAAGTCAAGTTAACCCCCTTCTCTGCTCTTGAAGAATAAAACTGCTTTGGTTTACGTTACTGCCCGACTCCTGGAGTCCCTTTCCACCATCTATTTAATCTACAACATCTGCACTGAGGCACCACACTAAGCTCTCCTAACGGTGTTATATGGAGCTTTTATGGTTGTTACACAGTGTTTATACACCAGTTTT